>NW_008584875.1:0-72901 GCF_000691845.1 Merops nubicus
CATTTTAGCTGAGGCCAGAAATATCAGACTTCACAGGACCTGTGGGATGGCAAATGGCCTACAACAGAAATGACTCAGGCAGCCTCCACAAACTTCTCTGCTTCTGGGTTTTCTGCTAGTGCATTTGCTTTTCTTCAGTTGTCTCTAACACTTCTTCACATGTAGGATTGTGAGAGGACAGAAATCTTCTTTAGGGGAAATTTCTGACTTTCTCGCCACGTTGCTTTCTCTCTCTGCAAGTGAGTGAACAGTTTCCAGCTTACAGGAAGCATAGTTTTCTCCACTTTTAATATTTTTTTTTTCTTCTGGTGTTTTTTTGTTGTTTTCTATGTAGTAGTTTTTGGTGGTTTGTTTGGGTTTGCTTTTTTAATATGGAACATGTTTTCTTTCAGTAATCTAGAACAAACACTTGGAAAGTAAAACTTGAAAGTAGTTTTGCAGTTTGGTGAATTTTATCTTAGTCTTCTGTGCCATTTTAGCAAATACTGTCTTCAAATTATGACCTATTGGCTACACAGATTCATGTAATAAGATGCTCAAAACAAGAACATCCAAAATGTTATATGCTACAATTAATTAGTTTTGGGTGGTTTTAAAATGGACTCTATTGAAATAAGAATGAAATTCAAGAGAAAAACAAACGAACAAACAAACAAAGCAATAGTCAGAATTATATTATTTTGGTCCCCAAATATGAAACATGAAAGGAGTAGTGATGAACATTTATGCTATGTGAAATCGTTGCTTTTATTGGGCAGTTCAGTTGTATCACAAAATGGGAATGACAGCAGTTTGTTGAGAATATGCACATCATCTTTCTAAAACTAGTTGTCAATCATGAATCTAGGGTAGAATATATAAAGCCTCAAAATAAAGCTCTTCTCAATCCTTATTTCTGTTTTCCAGTGACCTTATGGTCACAGAAACTTCTACCGCCAGGTAGGAACTCTTTTTTTTACTTTCTACAGAGCTTCTGAACAGCAGACATTTTTCCCTTAGCTCCTGTGAGCTTGACACAGAATACATGTGTGAAAAGATGCCCTAACTGCAACTTTTAAGAATCTAATATAGCTTTGTTACCTGACCTTACATTTTATGGCAAACAGCTCACTGAAGTTCACTTTAGATAAACATCACTGACATTTATAGGCTCATCTTCATTCACAAGTAATGGCAGAATCTCCTCTCTCCATTTCTACCCTTAGGTAACGGCACAATAGCCATGATTTGTGGATACTGACTGTTTCATATAAGACTACAATTGACTACATTGAGAAATGCAACACGATACACATATCACTTCTTTGGTCCTGCTAAGAAAAGTGAAACCTCTGTGCTGTTACTTTGGTATCTGAAGAAGCCTGATGCTATGGTAACTTGCCACATGAAACATCCCTATTAAGTCTCCTTATCTGCAGCAGATGGGAATCAACTAAAGTCTCCAGCAACACACAGTCTCCACACAAACATTCATCGAAACCTTGAGTCCGTGCCCAGCTGCACTGTAGGGCTTCTCCTCCACAGTTCACATGCTCCAAAAGGAAACATAGCTAAATTTGGACAAAGGAGGAAGACTCAGCACCTGACAGGACAGACTCTAACAGAGCCAGCAAGGTGACTTCTGACAAGTGGAAGTAACTGCGGTTTTCCCCACATTATTATTTTACTTGCTTTCAATAGGTAATGACATTCTGAGAATTTTAATTCATGGTTGCCTATGTATGTATAGCTTCAAACCATTGTATTTTCCCTGTAAAACGTGTAATTTTTCTGCCAAAAAGAGGTATGAAGAGCTTGAATCCCTTTTAATCTATATTTGGCCAGCAGCAGTACATGCTAAAACCCTTAATCACATTTTGTGTTTTACCAAGACCACAGGTGAAGGGATTCTGTTTAACCCCTCCCAGCCCCACACTGGTTCAAACATTGCATTTATAGATAATGACCTCCAGGGATACAAGAAAACCATGGTCCACTTTATACTCCTTGCACTGAGATGCAGAGGGACGAATACAGAAAAGCCACCTGATCTCAGGGACACAGGAACTCTCTGTCCATGTGTGTCTGAACAGTTTCACAGTAATATTCTTCTCTCTATTCTCAATGGTTTTTTGTTGTCTTCCAAAACTAAGTCCAATGCTTAGCTCTGATGCACTGGAAGGACAGGTCAGCACTGCAGACTGAGGTACTGACACCGAGATCATGTTGTCTGGATATAAATAACCAGGAAGTGTGGTGTGAGCAGGCTCACACACTGTCTCACTCATTTATATCAAAATCAAGAAAGAGGGTAAACAAGATGAACTGCTCACAGTTACTGACAGTGAATACATACTTCACCCTCTTCTCTGTCACTCAGATCTGAGGACCAGGTGCTCATAAGCCATGAACCTCTAAACTCTTCAACACCTGGAGGTGCAGCAGGCAAAAGTTATGTGTTTAACTGCCCATAAAATCTTCTTTGAGCCCACGTCTGCATGGCATAGCAGGTGCAAGCGCTTACAAAATGTCACAATTTCACACCAGCAAGTTTCAAGAACCTGCATTTTCCCTTGGGGCTTGAGATTTTAAAACATTTGAAATATATTTGTATTGTGTTTAGCCTCACCATTTTTGTGTCAGGGAAACCTGTCAGCAATTTGCTACAGGGATAGGTAGAAGGGGTGGAAGGAGGGGAGATGCACTGGAAATACTAGAAAATTGCCTGCCTTCTTCAGCAGCCTGATGCACATTAACATGTCAAGCCAAGACCAGCTTGGTGGTGCTTTCTCACCTCACAAGACAGAGCTTTAGTGTAAGCACCTAAAGATACATGTATATAGAGATGGAGGTGGCTGCACCACCTCAGATTTCAGCTTTTCCTTTTCAGGCAGTGTCAAACTAGTCAAGCAACCCATACAGAAATTTTGTCACACAGGAATGGGCCAAATGACTTCTTTGTGCCACACATCTGACCCAGAGGGTTTTCTGAGAGATTGTTCATGACAGCTGGCAATGCTTTAGAAATAAAACCACAAGTTTTAGGAGGAAAGTGATGGAAGACTAAAATATTCCTCTCCTTTTGTTTGTCTGTAGAGCAGGACAAACTGGAACCTCAGTGACATCAGCCAGTTTGTCCTGCAATGTAGCAGATAGTTCCTAGTTTCAATTTCCTCTGTTCCTGTCTTTAAATCATTCAGATTTTGGTAGGGTTCTTCCTAAGAAGCAAGCTTCATGTTATTACAGGGGTAATAAAAAAATGCAGCTGTGCTCCAAAAAGAGTTTTATGAATTTATAGCACTCATCTAAAAGGACCTTTGAAATATCAAGGTTCACAGGCAAAATAAAAGCATTCTTTTGGTTTCTTTAACAAAAGGGTAATCACATTAAGATTCACAGCATGCCTTCTATTCCTTTAGGTTTTTTACATGAATGCATGCTGAAATAAAAGATCAATGACGATGTCACTAGCACATAATTTGCAAATGTCTTTGTGAAATCTTTAGTGCATTTTGTGTATTTTTGCATGACCCATGTATTCAATGTGGGTGAGCTGTGGGAAGAGAATAAATATGACAACTCCATAATCTCCAAACAAAAATAAGAGTAACAGTCCAGTAATAGTTACTCATACCTTGAGAAATCAAGAACAGCTTATTTACTCTTTGCATGTCTGATTCATCGCTTTCTGTTCTCTGAAAAATGTCTAGCTGAACCTGCTCAAATTACAACATTTTTATCTTGCTCTGATCTGAAAAGAAAGCAACATAAAAACCTGCATATGATATTGAGATGTAATTTTGCTGGATATCGTGTTTACTCACTGCCTTCCTCTGTCATGATTTTTATGTACCTTGCAGATAGCCAGACTCTGGAAGAGTGTATGTGCAAGAATCACAAAACATTAGTCAAATTCCAAAATAACAAAACTGGTCACAGGTATGTATGACATCTTTTATCCACTTCAAATGAATACTATGATAACAAGGAAGTTTCCAGTTCTCTCTCATTAACTGTGCCCTGGCAGAAGATAGACTGTCAGCTCCATCATTTAGTGGCACCCATGTTTGTTGTGCACACATCCCAAAAATGGGACCTAGTTTATCATAATTTAATAACATGACTAACCTGACACAACTGACTAGCCAGTAACATTCAGCATTAACTGATGAGAGCTACCTCTCTGTCAGCTATTTAATCATAATTAGCTGACATGATACTGGATGCTAAGTTCCTCAGAAGAACCAGTCATGCAGAGCATCGTGTTAGCTAATTTGATTTTTGGCTTCCACATTCAAAGAAGAACTGATGTCTAATCAAGAAAACATGTACAGTCTTTCTCTCACTTCTCTTGTGCATATTATAAGGTTTCAGATAGACACATTCATTTGAAACCAGTCTAATCAGCACACTATTGACTATGTGAAAATGTACAACATGTCTGAATGTGAATGAAGGCGAAGAAGTTCACTGTATAAACTGCAACTTTTAAAGTCCCAGTTTCTGGAGCAAGAATACCTGTAACAAGTTTTTTTGTATTTTGATTTTCCAATTTTTAGCCTGATTTCTAAGGAAAAGACCACTGTAGTACTGTACATGTTCCTTTTGTTGCTCCATGTATATCTGTCTGTCACTTCTCAGAAAATTGAAGAAATCAAACAATTTCAATGAAAATTGCCAGCAGGGTAAAAATTAGAAGATATCAAATCCCCAAAGCTATTGAATCATCAAGGACTTGAAAAAAAATACTAGAATCATAGAACAAGCCACGTTGGATAGGACCTCCAAAGCTCATCTGGTCCAACCTTCCATGGGAAAGGGAGCCTAGTTGAGTTTATTTACCACCCTGTATGCCCTGTATGGCATCTTGAAAACCTCCAGTGATGGGAATTCTATGACATCCCTGAGGAGGTCGTTCCAGTCAATGATTGTTCTCACTGTAGAAAAAAATCTTTCTTATATTGAGATTAAACACGTCCTGATGCAACTTTTACCAGTTTCCCCTTGTTTTCTGCATGTGGCTCCTTGAGTATAGACAGGAGAAGAATTTTTTAGTCTTCCATCACTTTCCCACTAAAACTTGTGGCTTTATTTCTAAAGCATTGCCAGCTGCCATGAACAATTTCTCAGAAAACCCTCTGGGTCAGATGTGTGGCACAAAGAAGCCATTTGGCCCATTTCTGTGTGACAAAATTTCTGTATGGGTTGCTTGACTAGTTTGACACTGCCTAAAAGGGAAAAGCTGAAATCTGAGGTGGTGCAGCCACCTCCATCTCTATATACATGTATCTTTTGGTGCTTACACTGAAGCTCTGAGTTGTCTTTCCAGCACATCTCCCCTCCCTCCACCCCTTCTACCTGTCTCCATAGCAAATTGCTGATGGGTTTCCCTGACACGAAAATGCTGAGGCTAAACAAAATACAAATGTATTTCAAGTGTTTTAAAATCTCAAGCCCCAAGGGAAAATGCAAGTTCTTGAAGGTATCTCACATCCTTTCCACCCCTACAGTTACTTTCTCTCTGTGGGATTGCATGTATCAGAACCTGTAATGTGAAAACATAAGGAGAAGAGCAAATGAGAAAGCCCCACGTTTATAGTGTGTACCGAGACTGCCCTGGGGACAGCTCCTCGTCTCCATTTTGAGGCTTGGAAAATTGAAAAGTACAGAGTTTGGTGACTACAGCAGAACTACCTAGCCCACCATGTGCAGAGCTGGATAGGACTCTCTCAGCCTTAGGGACGTTTATTTTTTTCGTCAGAGCAGCCAAAATAGTTTTTATATATCAGGTTCAGTTAGCCAATTGTCACAAGGTGCCTTCACACACCTGTGTGCTCCATATGTCTGTGGTCTGACATTTCGTCCTCCTAATATGGACACTCTCAAAATCTGTCTGCTTCTGGACCTAAGGCAAACTTTAAAATGCCAGAGTCGTTCAGAGTAGACTCTGAATCTGAAAACACTTGGCCCAAGGAATCCTGGAATTCCTCATCCATGGAAGTCTGTGTACCTATTCTGTTTCCAGGGTACCTCACACCAAAGAGATGACCTTAATTAGTGGCAGGATCTGAACAACACGTTACCCTGAGCCCTGAGCAACAAACAGTAGAAAAAGAGATTAATTTTCACAGGTATATGCTGTACATACTCCTCAGTGCCCAGCTTAGGGACTGCTAGGTTCAGAGCCGCTCCTTAGGAAGGATCTGTTCCCCACGGCCCGTCCTGTGCCAAAGGACCTCTACTGAGCCTTGCTCCTCTCCCAATCAACTAATTAATTCCCACAAAGGGGAGCAAATTGAATCAATCTGGGATCCATCTTGCCTCCCTTGTCTGATCCCTGCACATGTAGCTAACACCCTCTGCTGCCTTTTCCTCTGCTCCCCACAGCCAGGCCGCTTCCCCAGTCTCTCCAGCCCATTTGCCCAGTCCCTGCTGTGCACAGGCTCTGTTCAGGAGCTGGAGAGTCCAGCACAAAAGCTCCTGGCTTTCCAAGGAGCTATGCCGAGTGATCGGGGATTTCTCCAAATGACATTTACAGGCTGTTTCCTTCCAGCCCCTGCAGCTAAGGCTACGCATTTGCCATTCTCATTTGGCTTCTCCTTCTATAATAACCTGCAGCAGATGTTTGATGTTTCACTCAGTACTAACTAGAGATCCATATTGTTTTAATTTCTGCTAGTGAACCCCTGACACTTTCAAAGTCTTTTTTTCACGTATTTTAATACTCAGCTGATATTCAACACAATTAAAATCTCCATCTCACAGAGGATGTTTAAAATGTGAACTGAAACACAGAATTTTTTTCTTTCCATGAAAAAGAGACTAGACTGACCATGCAGCCTACTGAAGGGTTGCCTTAGCTGTACATTTTTTTTAATAAAAAAACTGTAGAAGGTAAAGATGGCAGAGCTTGGGTCAGAGACACTCCAGGATATTATTCCAGGATCATACATCAGGATTCCAGTCAACACTGAGAAAGGACATAGCCATGTGACTGATTTTCCTAGCACTGTTTTTAACAGCCAAGACTTGAAATCTACTGCAATTCACCATAATGCAAAGAAACAACAGAGGAGTTGCTGCAGCCATGATGCACTATAAAGTCAAAAGAAACAAGATTTGAGGAGATGAGTTCTTCCTTACTACACAGACAATGTTCCCAAGAAAAGCAGATTGGTTTGGGGATGAGACACCCTTTATGAGCATAATGCTGACAGGAAGCATCACAACCTAATGAACTAGCAGAAGTACAATAAAAGAACTTGTTGAGACCTTCTCCCTTTCCCCAACATGATTCTCTGCTCTCACCTCTGTCGTTCTGTAGGTTTGACCTGGAAGAGCTCTGGTCCCTGTCTCAGAGAGTGTCTCACCAGCTCAACTTTCAGCTGATCTGTGCTCATGAAAGTGAAGGCCGGGAGGAGGTCTCAAGGACATGCAAGAAGCAGGTGGAAAGGTGTACTGAGGTGCAGGAAGAGACCGTGTCTTTCTTGAGTTTCTTGCAGTGTGGTTCAAACCTCTGATGGCAACAGATCCAATGATCATACATCCTCACCACCCTAGCTGTGGTGAAAGGCTGCTGTAAAGGGATGGCCATCGGATGTCAAGATGCAAGGACAAGGATGGTCCAGAGTAGTTTCTAAGGTGGACCTGCAGGTTGTCAATAAGGAAGTTGGAAGGAACCTTCAGTGAGGCTAAAGAGACCTCTAGATGCATTTGCACCTTTTCTCTGACTCTTCCTCTTCCTGTGATTCCAATCTCAGGTGGAACAGGGATGGGGAGAGGGGGAAAAGCTGGGTGGCTGAACAGTGGGCAACATGGCAAAGACAAGTTAAGGAGGACTTCAAAAGCCTCTTTAAGACTGGATACCATGTGCATACCAGACTGATGGTATGCACATGGATAAGCTGTCTTTTACTTTAAACTGGAAACGTATAATCGGTTCCAAAGGAAAATCTTTGTCTCTGCCTTTTCTTGTTTGCCCTTTTTTTGAAATTGTGTTTTGTCCTCCTTCAAAGTGCTTAGCTTGGTAGTCCACAGCATATGGATTTTAGTCAAAATTTACTTTATCCTGATATAGGCATATCATCATCATCATCTTCATCATCACCATCACTATCATCATCATCAATATATCAAAAAACGTTAACAGCTTCTTCTTCAATACAGTAGGTGGGTCAAATTTCATTACTGATACTCTTTTCTTAAAAGCACTGGCTCTGCCCCCCCCCCAAATATTTGCTCGAATTTCTATCCCAAGGAAATAAGATATGTTCAGAAAATAATTTTCCCATCGAGAGCTGTGCATTTGCCTTGAATAAACAAAAGTTCATAAAAGGCTTCAGAGAAGGTCCTGTGTAACGGAGAGGGTTAAAAAAAATCTAAATTCTGTGAGTTTCTGCACCCTCTTCCTCCAGTGGAGTTTCAGCACAGTAGCTGCCACGGCTCAGTGCTCCCCAGGCCATTTGCAAGCTTGTCATTCCCACTGCCCACCTCACTAAGCACTTCCCCCGGACTCGCACCCACGCAACATTTGAGCTCTTTCTCCCAGAAAGTGGAAGTTGGCCGAGTTGTAGGAAGCAGAATATGAACTTCAGGATAAAGACTTATTTTGGTTCTAGGTGTGTAAGAAAAGGCATGAAGTATTGCTAAAAGCGTTATTTGTAGTCAGGAAGGAATACTCAGGTGTCCTCATAGGGTTTTATTGTACTTAAGTCATGAACATAGAGGCAAATCACCAGCAGCCATTCACTTTGAGTTTGTCATTTCTTTGAGAGGGGCCAAAGGGCAATCCACTTTTACCTTTCAGTTTTTATTAGGGCTTGTGTGCTTGTAAAAAATTCATGTGTGTTATTGTCCTAATGGTTCAGAAGAGGCACAAATCTGTCTGACAAAGAGAAAGAGGTGAGTGATGCTGTTCATAACACTTATGTAAAATCCTTCCTCTCTCACGGTGTTTTCTTTCTCAGTCCTTGTGATTGCCTTTGACCAGTCTCAGCCCTGGGAACTCAGCAGTTAACATGGCTTATTTCCACACCTTTATAAAAGTCACAATCAAAAGTGGTAGGACCTCTAACCTGAGGGCAGAGAAGGGGACTAGCATGTAACAAAATAGTAGTTCTTTTTCTCTAAAAGGCAAAGTCACCAATTACTCTTGTCTCTTCACACAGGGCATCATTTGCTCAGTAAATTTTAATTGCTATAATCTAAACTTCAGCTTCTTTTGTCATCCTAGCTACCTTCTGTAGATAAGTTATCTCCTAAAGTATTTCATGTCAGTGGGCAGGATTGACTCCTTATACAGACCAAAAATATTTGCTCTCTTAATGCCATGGTACGTTCTATCTATAAGAGGATTAATTAAACCATGGATGTGAAAATACAGATCTCATGGTCACCAACTGCAGAGCACATAAGCACACACATACAGTGAAATAAATTAATGCATCCAGAGAACTGTTCCACTTTTTCTACCAGCAAACATTTCCATTTAGACCCTGTTTGGCTGGCTCTGAAGTGATGCAAGGAATGTCATCCAAGTTTTCCTATCAGGCAGGATTGAGTCCTAGCACACAGGAGACAGCAAGGAGTGCTCCACACCATTCCTCCTGCCTCTACACAGACACAAAGGATGCCAAGAGGTATCTGTCAGGGGCTCCCCAGGCACAGCCTACACGATGCTGCACCTCACTGGGCAGGATTAACCCACACTTCTTCAAGGAGTATCGCAGATGACTTTACAGACCAGTTGTTCCAGAACATGATAACAGCAATAATATCTTTCAAGATGGTCATGCAATAGCAGCCTGGCCAGAGCAGAGAGCAGAGTTGGCTCACCTACTATATGTCAGCTTGTGACTGTGTTTTTTCACTTGAATGGATTTGGAGTTCACAAGTAACCTGTGATGTAACACCTAATATGGGTCTAAGGTGCATCCAGAACCGGTCAGCCACCTTCCTAGAGAAGTTTTGAGCTCCTTGCACCAGGGCAAGTGAAGGTCATCGGCTCCTAATGGATAACTGATAACTCTCTCAGTAATTTGAGATTCACTTCCCATAAAAGGATGAAGTAACAACAAGAAAAGTGGGTCACAAATAGACTGTAAGACAGAACATTAAGGGATAAGCTGATCTTGCACTGGCTTCACTGAAGTTATGCTACAGTGCATATGGTGTCACATCTCTATTGAACTTCTTGGCTTGCTACAGAAGGAAGCATGGGCAGGAGAAGCAGGCTGTTAGGTCTTGAAGTTTCCAGGATTTGTCACTACAGGAGCATGTGCCATTCATTTGTTGACTGATACTTAGATCTTCAGATGAACCCAGGGGATTCAGCGTCCAATTCCTAGGTGCTATAAGGCTGAGAGATACCCTGTACTGTCTTCCTGTGTCCTTCCATTTCCTGACAAAGACAGCCATGCAAGCAGACCTTCAGAAACAAAGTTGAAATACATCTAAGCTACTGAGGAATGAGGTGCAGAGAAGAGCAAAAAAGCTTAGACACCTAACTATCTGTGCTCGCTATGGACACAACTGCCCCACTGTGAATTTAGGGACTCAAACCAACTTCTTTTTTGTGCATCATTGCAGAGAGAATCTGATAATTGCCAGCAGTTGAGTAGTCTCCAACCTTGCCCACAGTCAGCAGTGGCATTGCCACTGCTACCAAGGGGTTCTGCTGTTGTCCAGACTGACAGTCAGGTAGGATACTGCACTTTTAAATATTATTGACTGAGCGTAGGTGAAGGTTGAGTGCTACAGGTGCACAGCATGTACCCAATAGGTACAAAGTAGTGTTCAACATAATTCAGAGGAAAAAAAAAGTACCAGTTGAGTGCCTTACTGCCCAGCTACTGCCTACTCTAGGAGATGTGAACGGTGTCAAAAGATCAGGGGAAGGAGAAAGGGAGGAAAGGGAAAAAGAGAGGTTTTTCTGATCTTTCTTGACACATTGTTGGCACCAGGACATAACCATGTCTTGTCCCTCCTGGAAAATGCCTACAGCACATACTGGGCTGGTGAGACATACTGGCTCTAAGAGCTGCCTTCTAAGGCTTTGGCATGAGCTACTGTTCCTCAGTTCTCATCAGGTCAGGGGTGAGATGTGCTGAAACAGCATAGAGAGCTTAGACATTTAAAGGATTAAGCTGCCAGTAACGATGTGTGGGGGTCCCCAAACAGCATAATACTCTCGGTCCTTGCCTCATGGGATACTGAGCTTTGCAAGCAAGGTGTTTGCTTGATGCTGACCACATGATATCACCACAAAAACTGATGGGGTAGGTACAGGGGGACACTGGCTGGGCATAATCTACCTGATTCACACACATAGCTTCTCCTGCCATAGTCCACAGAGTTCACATATAGCTCAGAGGGCCATAATGCAAGCCAGGCTTAAGCACAGTACTCAGCAGTTGAATGCAGTTTGCCTCTGGCTGTTACTGTGCTGCCCTTGACAGAGTCCAAGGCAGACCATGTCAAGCTAGTGCAGCTGACCTTGACACTGCCTTGCTGGCACACTGGAGACAGCTAAGCAAATGGATTTTGTCTTAGTTTTGATTGGGAATGTGTTTTCAGTTAATCAAAGACAAATAAGAGAAAAGAGAAGTGAAATTCTTATAAGGCAATTTAGTCACCTGGATTTCAGCTCTGGATCACATCTTATGGCAAATAAAAAAGGGGAGGAAACTCTGAAAAATGTCCTTCCCATTTTTATCAGTGCTTACACTGTCATTCTCTGTATAAGTAGTGCCCATGCTTACAGCTAGCAGCTACCCACATGAATCTATTCAGGCCATGCAAAGCTTTATCATGTAAGACAGCAGGACAATGTCAAAAGGTTTCAGCACAGAATACAAAAAAAAGGGAACACAAGGAGAGGCCAGTAATCTCAGCAAAAAATAACAGATGAGAATAAGACCGTATCCAGGATAATTACACAGAGAATACAAGTTTTAGTTTTATAAAGTAAGTATGAGTTCTATCTTGTCTGGTCATATAAAAAAGACAATATCCAAGTGTCAGTAATAAAAATACTATATAAAGAGTTAAAATTATCTTCCCATCCCCATCACAGCTGACACACCCATAGACCGAGTTAGCCCCTTTGGCAGAGCATCTGTCTCTAGTCCTTGTGCCCACTATAGTTTCTAAACCTGGGATTTCCTGTTTCCCAGAACATATTTCCGAAGTGTGAGCCATGCATGTGTAACAGTCAGGAAATACCTGGAGTTTGCTTTTTGCTTGTTTGTTTGCTTTTGTTCTACTATTTTAAAACAAAATGGTGGTCTGTCTATATTTTCCATGACACTGTAGAGGCAGAAGCTCATAAGCTAACATAGCCAGTAAAACACTGCCACACCAGCAGCAGATATGTGTGATGGCAGGCAGGACACTTCATCTAACAGCAGCATCTTTACAGACCTGCTATTTCTACAGTAAAAGGACAGATGTCTCTGGGGTATAATTCAGCTCATCTGAGTCATTTCTACTTACTATGCAGAGTTAAGGTTTAGTTTATACCCTGCTTAAATTTAAAATCAGACCTAGTTTTAATCAGACTCAGAGATCTCAGCTTCACTGTTCTGTGCTTCAGTCTGCTAGTTATCCTGGTATCATAAAACACCATCCTTCCCTAGGAAACTTTCCTGAGTTTGACAAATCTTTATTTTCAAATGTAAAGAAGAAGATTGTGCTAAAAATATCCCGCAGTGGGGGTGGGGGTGGTGTGAAGGTGGTCCAAATCCATATTCTTAAACAGATATCTTGGGCACTTGGCTACATGGATATGAGTCCAGGGCATTACTTGGACCTCTGTGCACTGCTGAAGGGTAAAGAGATGTTAATTTCAGCACCTTTCTGCTGCTCCTCCAAGACCCAAAAAATACCAGGTAAGCTCAAGCTCTGTGCAGCTTAACAAAAGACAAATGTGAAAGGCACACCAGAAGGATCTCAAAAAGCATGTGGTCCAGTGTATTCTCACATGTTCATGTACCTCATCCAGAGATCACTAACGAAGCTGCCCCCCATACCTTCCTTCTGGTGCACATCTCCCCAGCCTGCCAACGTGGCATGAAACCGCTGTGAACGGAGGCCCTTTCCAGAGCAATCACACTTCTGTATATGGTCACAGCTGGGAACTAGGCAAAAATGCCATTTCTTACAGTATCCTGGCAACTCTGGATGGAGTATGCTTATGTGGAAGGGAAGAGAGGTAGGAGGGGGAAGAATTTGTGGCTGTTTGAAAACATTTGTATAAATATGTTCACTTCAAGTTTGTTTCTACAAATGACATGAATGGTACAAGGACAGATTGCTTTGCATGTTTTTTTTTCCAGTGCAGCTTTGGTTTTGTATGAAACCACCAATTTTCAGATTTTCAGCCAAGTTCATAGCACCAGAAATGCCAGATAAAGACAAAAAGGATGCAAGATAATTACTTTCCTCCAATCCATTCTAATACTCAAATCCCAGTTGCATTGCTCGTATCTACTGTTATATCTACCTGTTATTACCGGGCATTAGTAGCAATGGTGAAATAGTTCAAGGCTTTTTGTGATGTAGCAGTAAGCATAAGTGTTGAACATGCACAATGCCCTTGATAAAACTCTCAGGGGAGGGGAATGCTCTCTGCAGTTGGCAAAGCATGTGCTTATTTGTTAGATAAAATGTAATTTCACTTCTGGTTTAATCTCATCACAGAATTCTTGCACTTTAATACATTTTCGAGAGTCTAAATTACAAAATATTCTGCTTTTATCACCAAATTCATGTATAAATAATGACATCTGAAAATTTGAGTATGTGCACATGAAAAGTAAGATGTCATGTGATCACTTCTAGTTTTAGATCTAAACTGTTACACCAAAGGTTATCTAGTAGAATTAAAGGAAAAGCAAGTATTTTTCACAAGATGAGTATAACTGGGAACTGGTTGTGGTTTCACAGAGCTGTTTTCCTTAATCAGCAAAAGTTCCTGTTGTTTTAGGATCTTTTATTGCTTAAATGACCAAGAGACAACAACACAGACAGATGATAAATCATATAAACAATTATGTGATCACTGCTGAAGTATTAACAGCAGCTTCCCTCTAATGGAGCACTAGAACTAGCAAGGGCACACACAACAACATACCCATGTCAGCTTTCAAATTTAGAACAAAACAAAAATTATTCAATAGGGAAGGTCTACCAGGTATTTGCTGGGGTTAGTTAGCTCTTTGTTCTTCTGGGATCTCTATGGGTTTTTCTTTCACCTTGGACATCAGCAGTGTGTTACAGAAGGCAATGAAGCATCTGAAGTGTCAGGAAAGGACACAGAAGAAAGGGAACTGACACAAGTAATTCCCAACTTTCCTGGAGCAACTGCAATAGTGTATCCAAATGGAACCACTTCAAGCTTCTCTTGGACTTTTTTTTATTTCGAATCATCTGAAGAAAATATCCCTAAATTTTCCACTGAAGGAAGATACTTATCAACTACTAAATGTTGCTGTAATTAAAAACCCTAAAATTCTTCCACTAAAAAAATAAATGTATTCAGACATGTTCTCCAGTTGGCAAGTTAGTCAAAGGATTTGAGTCAGTTTAAAGGAACTGAAGATTCAGCTTCCTCTCCAAAAAGCAGATCTCAGTTGTAAGGTGTGTTCTTGCTCCAGGCATATGAGAGATCCAGGGATCTGATAATACTGCAGAATGTACCCAGGAAAGCTCAGCTTCTTATTTTCTACAAGGTTTTAGAATCTCCCCATGTAGCCTAAAGCAAAAGGCTCAATTAAATACCTGATATGAGATTCTGAGACACGCTTGCAACCTTGTCCACACACTGAACTCTAAGTACATTCACACCAAAAAAAAAAAAAAAAAAAAAGCAAATAAGATATGATCTCAGTGAGTCAGAAGCTCTGACATTATAAACTAGACTCAGGCACTGGTTTTCTGCAGAGAAGGAGAGATACCTCCCGAGTCGGAGACTGATGTGTGCCTTGCATTTCCCTCTCCATCCTTCAAACATGCAGAATCACAGTGACATCCACAAAGGTCTGGAAATACAGCACGTGAATAAATGCAACCCAGAGAACTCATAGAATAAGGAGCATTATATAAAATCTCTATACATGGCAGACATGCCTAAATGGAAAAATGCCACTGATATCACTCCAAATGATGTAAAGAAGCCAATATTTGCTCCAGTCAGTATGCAATGTGACCATTTTATACACAGGAGGATTTGATATAATTAGTTGATGACAATCCATTCTTGAAATGCTTGAATCATTTCATCTAGAAGTGCTTGCATTGAAGAAATATCTAACTAATATAAGCCCTTTTCTCTGATTTCCTCCTAGAATGCACAAAATTGTAAGCCAGTTTATGCTGAGAATTGATTTTTTTTTAATCTACTGTGAAGTTACATATCTACTGTTTCAATTATTTCTACTTTGTATGTATTCAATTTTCTTTTCTAATTTACAGCTCCAAGAGTCAATCTGAGTCCTTGTGATTGTGCAGTTCTTTGCCTGTAAAACTGGTAGCAGAGGCTGAATTACACCCTGTGGGCAGCCTTAGAGTCAACTCCCGTAACCTATTTGCCTTAGAAATTAACATATGTGTAATAGACTGTAATGAAACACAGGTTTCGAAACCACCTCATCCACAATCCATTTGCTCTAATCTGTGCCAGCTCTGCACGTGAAAAAGAAGGAGGAAGAAAGAATTAATTTATTTTCCTAAATACAATAGGTTTGACCTTAATCACACCCAAATAGTAGATGTAGGTAAGGAGATTTTCATATAGCCACCTGCCTGTAACATTAAAAAAGATCTTAATGTTTTGAATGTTTCTGTATTATGATGCACATTTTACTATTTTTCAAATTCAAATTATGTATTTGGGATTGGATTTACTTCACACCACTGAAAATATCTGACTTTCAGACTGATCACTCTGGCTTTCCTTGTTGGCACTTGAAACAAGCAGTTCATCAGATCTACCTTGCATACCTTGAGCGTCAGAAGATTTTGGCAGTGGAGGTGCCTCCTTCTCTTTGTTGACTAGACAGGCAACCTAAAACAACTTGCAGTCACCTTATTTTTGACAGCTGGATCTCACTGCAGGTTTGCATGTCCAATATTTACTTTCTGATTTAAAATAGGTTGTGAAATACAGATGCATATAATAAAGTAGCCATCATTAGTCTAAGTAGAAAGAACTGGTCTAGCTTTCTCTGGAAAACTTTAGAAATGCAAATGCAAATGGCACATAATTTCTTTCCATCATGGGCTGTTTTACTCTTTCCTCAATCAATAATTACAAACCGCAGCTGAAAAATCATCGTCTATTCATATTCTTCACATACAGCTACATATGAATATTTTCAGTGCATGTACATTACTCATTGATTTTAAGTGATAACTATTAAGGGTCTTGTTATTTATTTCCTCCTCTCTCTTCACCCTGCCCCCATATGTTAAGCAGGTTTTTTTCTTTTTCCTGTGCATTTTTTATCTTGCTTGGAAAGAAAAGTAACTCTACATTATTACAGTTCAACGGATACAAAAACAAAGCTACAATTTTTAAGTTTTTAAATTTTACAGGTTTTAACATTGTCTTTGTCCAATTCAGTTGATACCAGAAGTGACTGCCTACCCAGCTTTGCTTGCAAAGAGCTTTTTCTTCCTTCAGACTAATGTTGCCACTGGAACTATGTTGTCTCATAATTAAACTCCTCTTTTAGGTGTCCCATCTCAATCCACATTGTTCCTATTTAACGTTATACAGACTCGATTTCTCACAAATTCTTACTTCACCTCACCCACATACCCAAACGGTCAGCTCTTTGGCTGGGGACCTAGGGGACTCTCATGCAATCATGACTCTTCCCAGCTGCCCTAGATTGTATTGCTATGTAACTGGCTAAATGGACATAAACTGCCATTTTTCACAATACCATCTGATACTTGTAAATTACCACTCAGTTTAATCTAAATTTTCAATTTCGATTTCAATTTAGTTCTCAGCACACCGCTGTATTCCACAGATGGCAAGAAAAGTCATGGAAACTTTCAGGGTTCTTTTTTTTTTTTGTTCTAATTTACACTCTGATACCTCTTCAACTCTAGCTTTCTCTGTAAGTTTTCTCCCATGGACAATTAACCTTTTACAGTCAGCTGGGTTTTCAGGAAGCAATGACTTGTCCTACTACACAAAGAGGTGTTAGGAAGAATTATTTATTTATCTTTAGCTGAAAATAACTGGAAATAGCTGAATTTAGTTTTAGCTGAAAACATTATGGCTGAAATTTAATTTTCATTCTCTCTTCAGGGTGATTTTCAGCTGTCTTTCAGAAAAGCATTCCAAACGAGTATTAATTACAATAAAAACCCCAATTCATAGTGAGGACAACAGCTAGAACTGGCAAGGATTTATTTTAAAAGTTTGTTACACAAACTTGGCAAACAGAGGGGTGGGATAAGACGCCTTTGAACTCTGCTGTGGTCAACAGCTGCTCTTGGGACTGCCTTTCCTTCACTGAGAGGGAGCTACATCTGGAGGAAGTCAGCCTCATCGAAGGAGTCATGAATGAAACTGCCCAGATGAACTTGCCGTGAAGTGCAGTTCCCATATTCAGGCAATCCACAGTCTTTTAATTAGATGCGCCTTTCAATTTGAGAAAAGCTTTTACTGAAACCTCATTAATGTAAGAAGCTAATCAACTCTTAGAGCTGCACTCACTGGGAGAGTTTTACCTTTAAACAATTCACCATGAAATCATTTGCCAAGCTACAAGTCTTGCCTGGAAGCATGTGTAGTACACACTTTTTTTTAGCTTATTTCAAAACATCTGTCTCTTGTTCCAGACAATGTAGAGAAAGGTAATGAAGTCACCTCTATACACAGTGGTGTGGTTGGCACATAACACTTCTAAAGTCAGCACTGCAGTGTTTTGTTTTTTTTTTTTAAATAAATAACCCAACTCATTTCTTATTTACTAAAAATGCAACACTCTCCAGTTAAAACAGCACTACACCATTACTAAAGAATAACAAATAAACAATTTCATAAAGAAGAATTAACCAGTTAAGAGAATAATTATGTCTTATTCTTCCCAGTCACTAGATTGAACAGAGAAAACAAGACATACCAAAAAGACCACATTGCTTCCTAGAGTAACATTTTAGCCATTTTGAGACACATAACAGCAACAAGTTTGGGTTTGTTTTTTCTTTTGTTTATAACCAGGGATAGATATCTGCATAACTGAGTTGTTCTGTGCTGTTATCTGTGTGGCATAACCCTGCCATCCTTGACTTTGGGGAGCCCTGGTAAGAAGCAACAGCAGTGATAAAGCCTGAGCATCCGAATGCTTTAATTTATGTCATTCCCACTCACAGGATCTTGTTTTCATTCTGAGCAGATTCTGTTTCTGCTAGAAGGTTCAGGAGACAGCAAAATGCAGCCAACAAAGTTATAAAATAGATTCTGTCAGACAACTCTGTCTTCCTTAAAAAAGCAAGTACTTTGATTGTTCAAATAAGAAAAAGAAACAACATACTGCTTAACTCTAAGAGTTTTTATTATAGTCCTGACATTTGAACTGCCTCACTTTCTTAACTTCTCATTTCTTCTTTGTTGGTTCCATGCAAATTTAAACTGTTTTTAAGCCAGTTGTTGATAAGCAAAGCATGCTCAAACATAGAGTGGTGCAGTCCTGGAAGGTGGTACTCTTATTGCTGTCAGTGACCATCTACATGGTTCTCTGGAAAATTAAGAGAAATTTTTAAGTTGATCATGCCCTATAAAGGCACAGGCATCAGTGCCTCCTGACAACAGATAAATTTTTAAATTAGCACTGTTCATCATATTTTAGTACACATCTATCAATAAAGTGTTTTGATTACCATTACCCACACAAAAGAAAATGCCCTTCTGCAGAAAAGAGATTAAAAATATCCAATCATTTATATTGATGAAATATTTTAATTTTTAGTTTCCCAGCAGACTATCTTTTCATAGAAATAGTTCCTCTTGTATGTGACAGATATCGATAAGTTCTCATTATAATAGTGTCACTATTAATTACTTGTAACATAACCATACTATCGTTTCTGTGAATACATGTACTAAGGAACATTTGTTATGCGTTCTCCCTTTTTTATGTTTTCTGCTGTGATTTAGTCACATTTATCTCCAGATGTATTGAGAGTTCAGATTCAATTCTCCAGAGCCTTAACCTTTGGTAGAATAAGGAAAGACAGCACACTATGGCTGTTTCTCACAGGCAGGGATGCCTAACACCAAATACAAGCGGATCAAATCTCTTTGCTCTCATGCGCCTTTCTCTTTGATACAAGATATCTCAATTAACTCCAAGCTGCTACAAAGAGGAAGTAAGAAGGAAAAGAGACTACTCATCAGGGTTTTAAAGTTTACTACTTTACTAATAAGACCTGTGAATAATGACACATTCTAGAGTGCATATATATTTCCATGCCTTAAAACCAAATTATATTGTTTTCTTGACAGTTCCTATTTTAGACTTGTTTCCTTTCCAAAGCAAATTTTACTGCAGCAAAGAATAGTGTGCCCTCCTATGAGAGAATAAAGTCATAGTCATCTCATAACACAAATATTATATGCAAAAACAAGACACTGATTCATTTAGTTCCTCCTCTTGCAGAAGTTTTTTTGATGCATCCATGATAAAAAAGAAAATTGCGTCTGTTTTCTGTTTGGGGGAGAGAGAGAGGAGAGGAAGGGATTAATACCTGTAGGCATTAGGATCAACAAAGAAATTTTTTTCCTAGAGAAACATTTTCTAAAGGAAAAAAAAAAAAGATCTGCTACACAAGCAATGGTATTCAAATGATTGTACTGTAACTCAAAGACAACATTTGGGGAGTTAGATCTCAACAGCCCAGACTTTATCAGTCACGTGCAGTACGCAGTGAAGTTCAGACTGGAAGGTGGCAACCTGAAGATACACTGCAAATCAAAGTGTTTTTCACAGGCTCCAGGGGGTCCCATCAACATTATTTCAGATTAAATATTAACAGAGGATATTAATAAGTAACACTACTAGATGATCTAATAGAGTCAAGACTTGGAATTATTTGAAATGAATGAGCCACAACAACCTATGTTGTAGCTTCAGAGTGTGTTTGCAGGGCTTATCTGTGTGAAAGAGCGGCATGGAGAGCTCCTCAGAGAGTCACTAAAAGCCACCAGAAGGTCCTGGAGGGTGCGACAGTGAAGCTGGAGAGCCTCAGTAGCCTGCCAGGGTTACGAAATAACCAGCAGACTGGTATGCACAATAATTTCAACTCTTCTCTGACGCTTGAAATAGGCTCCACTGAATGCCAGCCCTCCCAGATGACTGCATTATAAAACCTGCTGAGGAAGTGCCAGGAGTACTCAAACTACATCCCAGAGGTATTCAGACGCATCTTACTGGATATTTTTAGCTGTCACGCATGGCAGCAACTACTATTTTAACAGTACAGTAAATATCACTGTCTTCATTATACAGAAAAGTAAACTTTAAAGTTTAGATTTGTACAATGGGAAAAGTGACTGATCTACTCAGTCTTTTATTTTTTACTTTCATACAGTAGAACCTGCTATAGAACCTAATGTATTAGACTTCATCGGTGTTAGTCTTTACGAGACCATATACCAGTCAGAATCTTGTCAGTGCCCTTTGCCATGAAGGTAGAAAGGATTTACTAGACCCCACACAGAACCAGTGTAGGAACTAGAGATTGACCAGGACATAACATGCCTGTGGCCAAGCTAAACAGTAACAAGGTGTTCTGTTTAACAGCCACATCCTTCTTCCTCCCAGTCATCTGATAAGAAGCATGCATTCTGACAGTTTTTGTCTTCTTATCCAGGGAGCAGACCCAGATCTTTGGTTATACAGAACTGGAAATGGTTGTGAACCAGAAGAAAAAAAATTCTTCCTATAATGGATGCAGGATCACAGCATATATAACTATGCCAAAGCTCGTCCAACATAGCTTTAGTTGAGATACTGCTTCCAGTGAAGTTGTAACTGCATAGACTAGCTATGTATGTATTTATCTAGAGCTCAAAGGTGGAAGATTTGCAAGAAGGGAAAATGTCTTTTACAAGATCAGCTGATGTAGGCGGAAGCAGCAAAGAAGTTTCTGAGCATCACCTACTCTTTTCATCAGGGCCAAGCATATACTTTAAAGCTGGTATTAACATGGCCACAGTGCTACTGATATTTGAAGTGGTTAGAAAGTTACCTCTGGTACATCACGTATCATCTGATGCATGTACCACATCTTTCACTGCAGTTCAAACACTCTCTTGCCCTCAAGCACAAACACATTAATATCTTGCCTTGAAAACATTCACGAGAAAACATAAGTAGAAACAGAATAAGTAAGAATAAAGAAATGTAGTATGAAAAAGCTGTAGAGCAGAATCAGAAAAGACCTTTTTTTCAACTGTAAGTTACGAGTGTTTATAAACAACTTAATGGGAGTTTATTATGTAGTATTTTGTAGGACTGCTTGTTTTACACACAGGACTCTATATTTAGTCACAAGTAATTGTGACTAAATTGCCACTTGTACTCAAGCAATTACTTCAATAAGTTTAGGCAAGCAAACACATGCTCACTTAAGACCCTTATTTTATTTTGGAACTTTTTTGCTGAAAAACAGGTTCAGTCCATGTGATTTCATTTGCTACGTAGTGTAGAACAGATGTCTGTATCCAGACTCTGGAATACAACATATCCTGCATGTAATACAACAATGGAGATTGAAAACATTGTCCGAACACAAGATATAGTTGTAACTAGCTTTGCAAAAGTTAAAATTATTTCTGTGTAGACACTCAACTGAAGAGTAGATCCTCACGTTTACCTGACAGTGCAGCCTGACCACCCAAGAGTTTGGACAGCATGCCCACTTCTATTATGGACAAGAAAACTGACAACTACTAGGATGTTTCTCTTAAATCCACTCAAGGATCCTGAACAAATTTTTTTAAAAGTGGTTATTTGTTTGCAGTTCCTCTGTCAGAATATAAAAATATGTGACATAGGGCAGGCATATGATTTAAGACCTTCAGGCCTCCAACAGGAATTTCTGAACATTTAATAAAAATAGTGTTGTTTTAATTATTTAAGCAGTGTGTGAAGTGCTCAGACATCCATATAAGCTAAGTGCCAGTCAATATATCTCATGATCACTGAATTGCTCCTATAGTTCCTCTTCAGATCACAAGACTAGAGTAAAAGTAACTTGTAAAAAAATTGTTTCCATTCCAAGTTCCTTCATTATTGTTTCTTTACCATAATGCTGCACCAAAATGTATCATCTCTGTCTTTTGTTACATGAAAGAATATCACCTTTGGTGCTCTGTTTCCTATGAAAACAAATGAACACAGAATATCATCTCTGATAACAGTATTTTTTTTAGTAATTTCTCCTCCTATGCTACATTTTATCTTTTAAATTTTATTATGTAATCATTTTGACCTTAATTCAAAATAAAAAATGTACTGTATTCTTGGACTTACTTTATTTGAAAACTTTTGGCATTCTAAAAAGAAGAGGTTACTTTCTCAGACTGGTCTGCCAGAAGCCCAAGAATCTTGAAAAGTCTCCAGATATGCTGGGGATAGTGAATGACACATAAATGCAGTCCTTTACTGCCAAAGAGGATAGACTTCATTGACTTTGGTTTTGCAAATCTCTGTACTTATTAGAATATAATGCTTTTATTGCCATTTGGTAGTGCATTTAGGGATCCAAAGCAAAATGAAGTGAATGGAAGGACTCCCAGAGGTTTCAGTGAGCTTTGAATGAGCCTGTTTTTCTGCACAGATTGCTCCCTGGGGAAGGAACATGCATTCATTAAGCACTGTGCATTAAAGTAACACAATATGAATGCTATGCAACTGTGTAAAATACAGTTGCTATCACTTACTTGACTTAGAGTATCCTCAAATGGGTTTTTTATGGCATTAAAAGTAATTCATTTTCTTGGACTGTTGTTGCTAAGGTTTGGTTTATACAAGGGTTTTAAGAAGAAAGCAATCTGAAAAATACCCAATTACTAGCACAGCAGAAAACTCATTATTCTTTCAAATGCCTCTTTTGGAAATAGCATAAAACTTTTGATTCTGTTGATTCAACAAAAGGGAAGCTGTTTAAAAAGAAATAGAATAGCAAGAGAATGATCATTCAATGCTCTGAAGAAAAGAACTGTTTCCTAACACTTCTCAAGAATTCTGTGCTATTATACCTTGATACCCTCCCCTTTACTCCCCCAGCTTATGCACAGCTGGGACTTTAAAATATGTAAAAGCATATTCTATGTGTCTGTGTCCCTTACGATACCCAGAGATTCATCAGTACAGCTTTGGGTGAATACATATTGCCACTTTTGTGCTGTGGTTCTGACACTTCCAGAAGGTGTTCCAATGTCTGTGCTGACGTGACCTACCATTATGAAATCTGTGTATCAAAACGAATATTGGTTATTAATATGGAAAAGAGCAGTTTGAAACAAATGGAACTCTGTCACGTAATCTTGTACACAGACTGAAAGCAAGAAGTAGGTCATTAATTCCAAACAGTAACGCTTTCATCATTTAGGTAGTAACTTGGATACAAACAAAAAAACTAACCAGGAATCTTATCACAGTTCTTTGCCTGTTCTAGTTGCTTTAAAGTTGATAAGTTCTGATGCTGTGGTGGTGTTGTTTTTTTTTTTTTTTTTTCCTTGTGTGGTAAAGCTCTACAAAAATTGAAAAGAATGAGAAGAAACTCTTGCCATGAGACAGTGGGTAAATGAAAGATAAAGTTAAGTTGTATAAATGTATGTTAAGAAGAGGACACAAAGAAGGATGGATAAAAAATATAACTCTTGTATTCAAACATAGGCTGCTTTCACAAAGCAAAGTTGCATTTGTTTTTTCAGTACTCTTGCAAAAATAACCCTCCTGTCATGTCTGATTCTGTTAGACATTCATGCTTGGAGCAATCTTTAAATGGATGTTTTATTGACAGCCTAACTTCCTGTGTCTTGGTAACATGTAGAGAGGACTTAAAAAGCCATTACCTTTAGGAAGCCATTTTGGGACTTCAGATTTAACACTGATTAGATTTAATTCTTTCCATATTTTTATTTCTAAATGCATTATGACTGGACACATTTGATTAAGAAATACAATTTTGGTATTAAGTCACAGATGGGGGTTTAGAACAGCTAGGTACCTACTTGCTTCTTTGTGTAAGGAATAGGGTACTGGTAATACAAGACCTGTAGGGTGGTACATGGCTATATAGCTACATGTGCACAGAAAGCCTGTTTTGCAGCACTGTTGTTTTCATCAATCCCACGTTTTTTCAGTCTACTAGTCAACTAATGCACCTTCAAAGAACCCCATGAACATAAACTTATATAGAGACCAAAGATGTAAAGTACAGTCCAGTTGAATTACACAGTGAAATTGCAACAACTGGATGTAGCCTGACTGAAATAAATGTGCTGGGATCTCTGATGAGGTATTTTTTCTTAGTGCCTGTCTTCTGGCAAAGGAATACAGCAAAAAAAGAAAAGATAGAGTAGAGCCAGAGCACCAACATTCTCTGATAGCTGCTGAGATACATGTATTTAAACTTGAAGCTGGAGAAGAAGCTCTCCAATAATCAAATAGCCACAGTCAACATATTATGGATCCTCTCATTTCTTCCAGAAATCTTTTTCATCAGCAGAAGCCCAGAAAATTATCCAGCATATACTTTTCTAATCAAACATGGCAGAATACAAAAGGGAGAAATATTTCAGCTGGATCAAAAGAGTATGAAAAAGAGTCTTTCTAAAGAGGAAGCATTTGGGGCCTGCTAACACTGCAGAGCTTCTTGGCAGGGTATGTTTCCTTAGTTGTAAATATGGGTAGAAATCTTAAATAGAGTGATACACCATCTCTAATTCTCAAACCAGTTAATTTGTAAGAAACTTAAAATATCTCATATGGAGTCATATTGTACCATCTAGACACAGTCTTTAGTGACACCAAACTTCCTATCTACAGCACTTGTATACTCCTTGCCAACATTATCTTTGCTGACTTTCTTTTCAGAGTTTGCATTTGGTAATATTGACTGTATTTGCTGAACAAAGGTTTAAGAAATTCTTCATTTGAAAATCTGAGTTAACACATGAAAGGATTTCAGTTAAGTTATACATATCTCCAAGTGAACAAGTGAAGCTGAACCAACTGTTGTAGTCATCAGATTTTTAAGTGATGCTTTCTCATTACCAACAGAAGAGTAACACAATCTGTGCATTTTTTGAAGTTGCTCTGCTTAACAAATAACAGTAGTTGGAATGAGACTAAGTGTGATACTGAGGGGAAAGTAAAATAAAATACAGCATGCTTTTTGGAATGGATTGTGATCTCTATAAACACTCAAAATTTGTGCTTTTCATTGCTGTTAGGAACCTAGTCTCTATGATGCTGGACTGCTGTAAAGAGAACTCTTCAGGGAGTATACCTCTTGAGTCCTTAGACTACTGTAACCTGACCTACCTCTGAGCTCTTTTCCAGAAAATTGCACAAAACCTGAGCATGAACATGAAATTCTGTTGGGAATGTTATTAGCAGAAACATTCATTCTTTGCCTATGCTGAAAAGATCTGTCAGCCTCACTAAACTAAGAATCCAGTCAGTAATCTGTAAACCCATCTGGCATGGACTAAAAAGACCACAAAATTTGAGTGAGAGGTTACTTTTGTGCATAGATACGGTGAAGGTCTTCAGATGACACTTGAATAAGAACATAGCCGAATTCTGCTGTGAAGCAAAGATACCAGCAGTTCCTCACTGAAAAGATTCTCCACAGAAACCTTCTAGGTGCATACATGTGTTCATATATATATATATATATATGCACATATATATATATATGAAAAGGTATATTTACATATACATTGGACTATGTGTCATATCTAGAAACATCAAGATATTTCAAAGTCTAAAAGTCCACAAAAGTCCACAGAGTTTATAAAGTCCCCGGTCAGACAGAATGTCCACTCTTCATGGAAATGTTTTCAGAAATCCAGTCAGGTACCAAAATACTTCAGAAAAACTTGCTTCTGAATGCTGAAAACTAAGTGTCCAAACTACCAGCAACTCACTAAAAAGCCGTACTGTTGAACCCTCTATGCATCCTGCAAACCAGCAGAAAGCTGCCTTAATCCAAACTCAAGGTTATTGCGAGTCTAACATCACACTGTTAGCACTTTCTCATGTATTCTTATCAAATGCACCTTTACACAGATCTTTCAGGAACTTCAAAAAGTAGTACAAATACTTCTTGTTAATAACAAAGTGGTGGTACAAGATGATTTCCTTACTTTTGGGAGGGAAGCTCTCGATCCCGAGCTTTGCGTGGTCATTGTCAGAACTGTGGTGATACCCAGCGCGACTCTAGCTGGAGCAGCATCCATGTTGATCCAGAAAGAAACCCAGGACAAAATGACAATCAGCAGGCTAGGAATGTACATCTGGATTAAATAGTATCCCATCTGACGCTCCAAATGAAACTTGACTTCAATGCATGTAAACTTTCCTAGAACATGAAATTACTTTCATAAATGCTTATTGCACAGTTTTATCTTGTTTTCTGAACATAAGCTAGATGTGTGGCCTGTTTCCTGACCAAACACTATCAACATGTCCTGATACACAAAAGGGGAAACCAATCATTTGTTGTATGCTAGTTTGGGGGACACATGGGACCCCTGAAGCAGACTGTGCCCAGTTTTTCACATTAAATAAGAAAACAAGTATTAGCATGGTTGTTTCACCACCATAATAGAACTTCATGTTCTTTTCTCAAAATTTAATGAGATTTTACTTTAATCAAATGTAATGTTTAGTATTAAAAGGGGATAGCAATTTGCTCTTTTAATGATAAGAGATTAAACAAATGTACTTAGATAAATTGTAGCCACTGGTCTTACAGTTCCATGGTAGATCATGCTCCTTCTCATTCTGGTCATGTCATTTGCCCATGTCTGTGGATTATGTCTCACAGGAGAATCAGCTCAAAGCCCATATTTGAATTTTGCCAAGAGTCTAACTCCAGGAAACTCACAACAATCTCTTGTGGGGGGTGAGTGATTCTTCAGACAACAAATAGCTGCTCCACAGGGGTCGCAGAAGACAGAAGTTTAGGATTACCTCACAGAGGAGCTAGTGCAGAGTCCTGAGTTGCAGCAGCTCATCAGCTACTAATGCAATCACAATGTCCTGCTCCCCGAACTACTATAGTTTATGTCCTCTGGAGGCTTTCACTGGAGGCAGACTAACTTGAGTACAAGAAAGTCTTTCCTTCCTGAAGTATCATGCTAATAGTTTCGGAGGACCCTTTTTGTGCTGGTTGGCCAAACGTGTGAAGATACATTGTTATTCATTGATCTTTCAGAGGAAATTAGATTTCTTCCTCCTTTTTGTTAAATGCATATTTTTAGGCTAGTCTAGAAAGCTGAACAGCAGGGTGTGAGAGTTGGCACAAAGGACAACGCAGAGGCTGTTTGACAAAGAGAGGAAGGGAGAAGAACAAAATGAAACCTTTTGGCAGAACAGAAGCTCTAAAACCTGGATAGTGACTGATCCTGACCAGTATGCCCGTACAGAAGGGGACCTGAAATGGGTGGGGTAGCCAAGTATGGCAGCAGTGCCATGAGATTAGCCTCATCTGTTGAATGCTCTCCAGATTTCTGTGGCACAACCTGGACAGTGTGTGTACGAGAAGGCTGAATAATACAGATTTTATCCACATTTTAATTTCACAGCAAACCTGAAGGAGCATACTACAGAGAAGACAGTAATGTGGGTGCCTGGATGCAAAGTTTACTTTTGCTTCAATATTGCTTTTCAACTCCTGGCCAGGATACACATTTTTAACTTTTGGTAACTATACATGTATTTTATTTAACTAGATATAATCAGAGCTACTAATCAGCATTTTTATGCCTTTGTGGGGAATCTTCCTGGGTATACAAGGAAGCTCTTACCCATGCTCTCCTTCCTCTCTTACTTTCAGTGTATGACTCTGCAACGTGGTTATCTGACAGTAATCAGAAGAGCATATGAACTCAGTTATTCAGTTTCAATCACATGGTGGGAGATGGCTGAACTTTGAATCAGCCAAATTATAAATGGGTAAGCTCTGTCTGTTGGAATTTACTCTTGATTATCTCCTTTAATTGTAAGAAAAGATGACAAGTCACAGCAGTCCCCCTTTCTACAGGTCTTGGACTGTGGAATTACAAAATTTTCCTTTTTGGCATTTTGGCACCCGAAATGAGAAGCTGCATGTATAAAAATTAAAAACAATCATTTTCTTTTCATAAGAAATTAATGTAATTTTATTTTTGGCAGAGGCAGAGCCTCTCACATTGTGTTATTTCACAGAGTGAAACAAATGTATTTGATGCAACCGGATTGGCTCTTAGGCTGAAATGATGAAAAAGCTATTTTAGATGAGAGGGATTATATCTAATCCCAGCAAGCACCCGGCAAACGGTTCTCTAAACGCTGTCCCTATTAAATAAACTCCAAGCAGCTAAATCAAAATTTTAACAGAGCTCTCTCTGCTCTGTAAAGCTAACGATGGAAAATACAGCAGCTGAAACTTGAAGGTAGCAAATACAAGAAAAAATATTAGAGCATTAAACAAAAATATCGTTTCCCAACATTTCATGTCTGTATTCAATTCAGATCAGCAATGAAAGCATTGTCTTTTCAAAACATACATCTTATAAGTTAGACCACATATAAAAGCTGGTAAAATTTGTGGGTTTTTTCCTCATTGGCAATCTGATGTGCTGGAAAAGTAAATCAAGTTCAGAAAAATTAATGCTTTAAAAGTGATTAAGCAATATTTAAGTAAAAAATCAGACCCAGATCTTGTACCAGGTGTTTTGTTAGTTTTTTTTTTTATTTTATTTTATTTTAAATTCCTTAATTATTTAAAATGTATCAGAATATATTAAATTAAATCAAAGGGCATTTGGAAATAAACTCTTCAAAACAAAAACAAAAGAATTTTTTTTTTTTTCATATTTACAAGTGTGGCTGAATCAAATTTTAATCTCGAGATTTTTTTCTTATTTTATCCATGTTTTTTCTTTACAAATCAACAATAGATACTACTAGAGAAATTAATAGAAAAAATAGAATAACACTCACCAGTGTTATAATGTTTTGTGCAATAACCAAGTTCTTTATCTTCTTTCAATATAAACTGTGGCAAGGTTAATCCTTCTGCAACTTGCACAGGTCCATCACTTAGCCACTCAAATATCAGATCATTCATGGTGTAGCCAACTACAATAAAGAAATCAGAGATTGTTAGATTGTAGCTGACTAGAAAACATCAAAACTATGTATTATTATGCCTGAGAAACAAAGCTTTTATTGCAGTACATGTTACCTCAGTGATATTTTTGAACTGTCTGATTAACAACAGCACTACTGCTGTAAGCTCCCAGTTACTACTACTGCACTGCTACTCTATTAAGAGTGACAAGTAACACCATTGTGGTCTGAAATGCTGCCCTGGTTTGCCACTAAAAAATAATTTTTGCTCCATCAAAGATACTGCTTACAACTGAAGTGACATTTCTCTGTATCCAGGTATCAGCCTGCATTTTGCTTTATTTTCATCATTCTTTGATGATGGAGTTAGCATGCCCCAAGAAAACAGGATTTCTATACTTCAGAATACTGAGCCCTTACTAAAAAGAAAACAGCAGCTTTTGTAAATGCGTGAACCTACCAATGAGGGTGTGGAGAGGAAAAAGAGGCTCTGGCTCGCTGAAGTGTCTTTTTGACTTCAATGACTACATCTTTATGGGTAAATTAAATATGTTGAGGCCATTAATGGGCACAAAGACAGATGGTAGCTTGGAGCTTATACCTGTACACTGAAACCGATTCTCCTCTCCCCACATAAGACCTTAGGTGGCCTGGTGCCTGCTGGCTATTAGGAATGATCACTGGTGCATGCCATTATCTGAACCACTCCTGGTTTTGTCTCATTGTTACCTGGTACAGATCAAAATAGTGACATGGTGTGCATTGACAGCTGTGTGGTATGGATGGACGTGCACTGGTATGCAAGTCATGCATTGGCCATGCTTAGCCTATCAGCATAAATACACTAATAGGACCTCTGCTTCATCAGGTGTGTTGCTTCCATTTTTCAAAAGACCATAGCATGTCTCGATCAGGCATAGCTAATCCTTGGATGTGTACTAATTGATATTACTTTCCTGAGATTTAATAATTTCTTTGGCACAGCATTGCTGTCGTTATCCCTGGAAGTGATGCAGCCTTGATGGGTGAGGTGATGTCCCCTAGGAGGGGGAAAGGGAAGGGAGCAGGAACAGCACAGATACAGGGCACCCACACAGCATGGCAATGGACAGTTTAAGCATGCATGATTTTCCCTTACAACATAGGAATATTGAGTCTCACCACAGCAATATGACAATGTTAATACTATCTAAACAACAAATGCTATGGTAAAATGTTGTTCTTCAATAGATAAAGCAATTAGACACTCACAGCTCTCTAGTTGCATTGTACATGTCTGTACATCCATAGGAAAATTCTTCAAGTCCATGGGACAGGATAAGGTTAAAGTAAGCCTAAAATTGGAGGAGAAAACACAAAGCAGCTATAGTTACAAATCTACAGGTTTTATTCAAAGCCCCATATTTAGAGTGTAAAGGATCAAGACCAACTCTTAACACCTCAGAGGTTGGGATCACTCTCCCCTCTGAGCTTTTAAGAACATAATATCTGTGAAGACAGAGAGTGTAAGCAAACCAAGCGCTCGCTGGCTGAGTTGGCTGAGCAGAACAGACAGAGAAGAAAACACCAGGATAGGAAGAAATGTTCTCCACTAATATAACAGTGAATGTTTTATGTATAATACTGAACCCAAACAATGCAAAATCTGAAATGACTGATCATGGGACACACATTTTTGAGCTTTGTTTTGGAAAAGTAAAGAAAGGAAACAACAACCATGGGTTTTTTTCAACAGAGTGCTTTCACTTTATTTTCCTCATGACAGAGTCTTCAGTGTACAAGATAACAATATCAGGAAATTAGAGATTGGTTCTGTGTGGCAGTGAAGTGCACTGAGATGACGAAAAGCCCTCAGTAGTTCTCTCCACACAGCAATAGCAAATAGACTACCATTTAACCTTTGGGAGCAAATAGCATAAGCATTAACAGAAAAAATCTGTCATCTAGAGAAAAAAGTATATCTAGTAGACATATAAATGTCATTGAAAATCTGCCCTTTAGTAATTTAAATATTTTAAGTGCCCTGCATATATTGACTAGTCTTCATTCTACTAGATAATTTCCAGCATTAAAGATTGAGCTAATTAAACTGTTAATCCTCATTATTAACAAAAGACTGCTTCTGCCTTTCTTACTGAAATGGTGTTACATCAAACTCTCTTTCTTCTTTTCAGTCACCTTCTAAATAAGAGCTAGATGTCTTAAGTTCATTTCAAATATTCCTTTATGCAAATGCAGCCTTTCTGAATATGTCATGGTTTGTATTCACTGAAGTAGGCATAGCCTACCCACCCCTTGGATTTTACTGACTGTCAGGCCTGGATTGCACACTGACTAAGGTTTCCTTCTCCCTTCATCTCTTTCTACTTCCCCAAAATCTCAGACAATTTGGTGGTTTGACTAAATCCATGAGCAGGTGGGTCTCTTCACAATATAATATCAAACTCATGAGAAAGCAAATACATCCAGTTGTAGCTTTCAAGACTCACAGGGAAAAAATTATCTATCTCCACTGATACTACATAGACCTTTTTTTTTTTTTCTGGAGATGAACTCAGAAAATGCTCATTAAGTAGGTTCACACAAAAATTGACAGCTCTTCTTTCTCTCCCTAGCCAATGGTGTCTTTCAGATAGATTAAATTATTCTCTACTCACCCTGACAAATTGAAAATAACTTCTGTTTGGTGTATTGATGAGGGTAGCTTGAGAGATCATGCCCTTATAGCTTTACCTCTTCTTGTTGTTCATCTCAGCAGAGCAGCCATTCATACTTAATATTTCTGCCTCTGTAATGCCTTTTACTAGGAGTAATGCATATGTTGAAGCCAATGCTTGTTGCGTGATATTATCTGCAGCTCCACTGATTTTCAACAAGATTCCTACATGCTAAATAGTCAGTTGTTGGAGTCTGAAGTAGCTCCACTGAAGTCCATGGTGGTGGGTCAGTTTACAGCAGCTGACTCTTTTGCAACAAAAATATGATCCTATAAGTGTTTCCAAACCCAGGTGCCATGTCACTACTTGTATATTTACATTAATAAGGAAACAGGATCAGAAATGGAAAGTGTTAGGCAGATAGAGCTACCCACATTGCCTATAATAACAGTGTCACTGACAGAAAATGTTTCAGAAAAATTAATGCCTCACACTTGGAAAATTCAAGAAGGGTCCCTGGAGATCTGGTGCAAAGTGCAAGTTTAACTTAATACTTTAATCATTGATAAAATAAAATAAACTGCTAGAGAACAATTAATCAATTTTTCAGGCGTCCTGGCACCAAGGCATTTGAGATGCATAAACAGTTTTGGTGGCTTAGCACCATAAAACAGGCATGAGAAGTGCTTTATGAACATTCTGTAAAAGTGAAAGGAGAAAAAGCTGACTAAGGACTTGATTTTGTCTTCAGTTACCTGAGCATCCTTTACCCTGTTAGCCAGGCTCAGGTTGCACAGCTTGCTCAGGGAGGGCTCTGGGGTTGGGCTTGGTATTTTTTCCAGCTGAGCAGGAGGGAGTCACATCTCCAGCACCCCAGCACTTCGGGCACAAGGCCAGGGCTAGCAAACCACCCCAGAGGAGAGGCAAAATTGCTCTTTTCTTTCCCTCCCCGTTCCCTCACTCATCCCACAGTCAACAAAAAATCAAGCCCTGGAATAGTGCAAACAGAGTATGAGCAGGACAAACACAGAGTCAGTGCCAGAAAACAAAGAATGAACAAGTAGCCAGCACCATGATAAAATAATAACAATAATAATAATAAGTCAGTAATATTACTGAGCAGTGATGTGGCAGAGGCAGTGTTGAAATTAAAGTACTCTGGGGCAGCACTGCCTGTCTTTAAACTTTAGACCTTCTTCCTCAGGATTCCCTCATACACTAGGTAAATCCTGAGCAGCATCTACTGATACTTTAAATGCTTTCACACAGAATCACACACAGAATTGCTATGGGTGGAAAGAACCTTTAAGATCACGGAGTTCAACCGTTATCTAACTCTACCAGGCCACTTTTACACCATATCCCTCAGCACCCTATCTAGACTTTCAAAGTGCAATGGACACTGCCAGGATTCCTTCACTGAGTATATCATTCAAATCCTACTCTTTCATCCCCTGTTTTCACCAGAATGTGCTGAGAAATCACTCAGACTCTAATTGTGTCTATTCCCACTCCAGCTCAACATCTTTCATTTCTGGTCACCCCAGAAACCCCCTTACAGCATCATTCAGATGTCTGTATCTCCAATTCTGTAGGTCAGCATCCTCTGAGGAAAATCCAGCAGAGAGAGGTGACACACGTGTAGCTGATGGAGCTCAGAGGTATTCACATGCAGTGCAATTCATTTCTGAGCTCTGTGGTGGGGCTGAGACATTGGGCTTCCTATTGATCCTTTGCCCTTTCTTGTCCTTGTCCTATCCTTTCTCTGGCCATGGACATACTTTCCTCTCCTCCTCCTATGTCTCCTCATCAACTCTGTGTCTCTCCCGGAGACACCTACATGACCCAGAGCCCAGCCTCTTCCCTTTGCAACCCAGTATTTCCTCACACCCTTTCCCCTCCCTTTCCTGTTGACCAGTTCCTACCAAATCCCTCCTCTACCTCTCTGTGGGGTATTAAGCCTTGAGGCCAGTCCACTTTTTAGCACCTAACCCACAAAAGAGCACCATCAGTGGAGGGTAAGGGCCTTTAAAACAAACAAAAAAATTCAATAGGAGTTTAATGTTTGTAAACAGATTATTCTCAAGATGATCTCAAATCTCTTCTCTCTCAGTGGTTTTGAATGCTGACGCTTATCACCATCAAACCACTTCTCTGATAATCCCACAATGCTACAAAAATGCTTTTGAAAACTGCATACACAGCCTGCTTGTGAATGGCCTGCAACACAAAACTGAAGTAAAGAACTGATAATATCATATTAAACCCTTAGGGAATTGGGTTCACATATTACATAATTCAAGAATTCTTTTTTATAAATTTAAAACAACACCTAATTTTAAATGGGATTTTACATATTGTCTAATCTCCAGCAACGATTAAAATGTGTTCTAAGACACTTATTCTTTACAAGCAGCTATCACTGCTTTACCTGATGTGTTGTGACTCACCCAAAACTGATCTAAGAGATAACTTGACCCTGGAGGAGGACACTGATCCCACAAGAGAAAAGCCCTGTGGATGTCAATGTGAAATATCTGATGACAGGTAAATATAATTTTCATTAATTATCCTGCAAGAGTGGTGGTTTGTGAGTGGGTTACAGAACAGAACCCTCATAGTGTTTTTTCTAATGATAAATAACTAGGATCAGTCTTGTTAAGTACAGAAATACTGTTGGGAATTTAAATAGTCCTGGAGATAGGGGTACAAGTCCCTTCTGTCTCAAAAAAAAAAGCATGATTATCTCCTCACAAACATGAAAAGAAACACATGCCTCACCATGAGGAGGCATGGTATCAAAAATAACATCTTGTTTCTATTCTTATCCCTTCGTTCCTTCATGCTACACCCATCTGCACCTCAGCTGTTGAGACAGGAGACAATGATTTTATGCTGCAAATAGCAAAACACAAATAGTACATACATGACCACTGCTAACATTGTCTGTGTGCCATTTTTATGAAAAGTCTTCTATCTGTGCAAAGCTCACATTGTTTGGGTTAGTGAGACAAGCAGGTTTTTGGTTTTTGTGTTTTTTTTTTTTTTTTTTTTTTCCAGTATTGCCAGTTGTAAAATGCTATCATAAATTGCAAGATTTCTGGCATTCTTCTTAAAGCTCCAAGCTAACAATAAAGGTAAAAATCTTTTTAATGATACATTTTCCTTTGTAAGATTAAATTCCTGATCCTTATGCCTGCTGAAATAACATTAAAATATTACCTAAGTAAAAGCAGACAAAGTTCCCCATTAAACTGGCAAGGGAGATAGAGTTGCACAGTAACCATGACAGCATTGCATGACACAGAGCAAATGCCATTCAGGCTGCTGACACTGAAATGGGGAGGGCAATCTAAAATCTCCTTATATTTCTTCCAGTTCCCTCTCTTGGGTGATGTCTGCCTGAAAGAAAGGCACACACACTGTTCATATATCAGAAGGCCAAAAAAATTCCCAGTGACATTCCTCTTTTAAAGGGCTTTTCATTTTGCACTCCATCTCATTATTTTTTCAGGGACCTGACTCATCATTTTGAATGTCAATTCTGGTAATTTTCACAGTCTGCAGGCTTTGTCCTGTTAAATGGAACAGTCAAACTGTCTGCTTTTCCTCTTATTTTGGAGGTGTCCTGGAATTTCGCTCTAATATTTGTCATGTTCTGCAGCTTCATTTCTGCCAGATGGGAATGAACTGAATTCGAGCTTAGAGGAGATGTGCAGCCTTCTCTGCTATGGCAAAATGTGAGATGCAGGCTGGAGTTTCACGTACTGCTGTTTATGAGCATGTTCTCACTCCAGTGCAGTGCTTTGCTTCATGTACTGCTTAACAACACAGGAGCTGGCACGGAGCAGGGTGGTGGATTTCTTGTTACAGGCATCCCACGTCTCATTGTAATGCAATCATTGTCTGCAGATACACAATGCCAGCACATGAGCTGCCAGCAAATGATTTTCCAATTATTCCTCAAGCAAATTTACAAAATTAAACTCAAGTATGATTTCATGTAACAGTTAAATCCTGTAACCACCTGTTTCCTTTCCATGAAGAACTATATTTTACCTCTGTCTTTTTCTCTCTTAATTCTCCTGCACTGTGTGTTTAGTATGGTGTTGCTTTCCTCCTGACACGGTGACATTTCTGTCCTAAGTCATACAATGCAGTGCAATGGGCAAATGACCTTCACCCCTGGGTGAGTGTTCCAGGAGAACATGGGGGGTTTTGTACCATTAGAAAGGACTCCTGCACCTACATAATTTTACATCCAACCTTTAACTATTCCAGTGTAAGTTCAACAGGTAACTGGAATGACTGGTCACTATCAATCAAGGACAGGCACACCCATAAGGAGAGCAGGTACACAGATGTGTAACTGTCTTTTTGGCATAGACACCCAGGAGTAACCAATCACCTGCCAGTACTGGTTGATTCTCTCAGCCAAGAACAAATTTTTGTGTACAAATAGGTCTCCAGCAGTATTTCCCCTTTTTCATTGGAACCAAGTCTTTTTATTTGAGGCACAGGAAAACAGGGCTATAAAAGTGACATCTTGGACCATTAAATCTGGTCATGTCCTATAACACATAGTCACATCCCATTCAAAAATGGTCAAAGTTCATTTAATGATATCTATTCTCCTTCCAGTTCTGTTCAAGTATTACTCCAAGAATTCAAGGTGTATATGGCTGGAAACCTTATAACTTCCAGTTCAAGATTACTTATGACCAATTCAGAGCCATTTGTCTTTCTGGTAGCATTGCTCTTCAGTCTAAGCAGCTCTTCTGTTGTGTTTGCATTTACCTCACCTCCAGTACTCTTGCATGTCAGCTGGAGATGTGCACATCATTAGAGGAAAAAGTGAGGCAGTGCATGATCAGATATATTGTCCATATTCCTACTTTGTTTTAAATGCCTTATGCCTTTAAACTAATTTTGTGTCATTAAAATAGAATTGATTCTTTCCTTAAGCAGGATGATCAATGGGGTTTTGACAATAGCTGTGCTAGTTGTATAACAGAGTACTCACATTAGGCTTTATTATTTATTTAGTAAGTTTTCTTTTTTGTTATGCAAAACAAGTACTTTAGATACAACAAAAGAATAAGAGTATTGGGCTGGATATGTATATAAGGGCTAGATCCTTAGCCTGAATTTGTAGACTGGGAGGGATTTATAAAAAAAAGGAAAGAAAAGGAGTGGATGATGAGAAGGTGCACTTAAGAGAGTGTTAGGAAACCATCCCAAAGGATGAGAAGAATCTCAGACCATTTAATTAAACGATCCCAAAAGGAAGGAGAGCGGCGGTGGAAGGAAAGGCAGACGTAAGGGCAAGAAGGAATGAAAAAGGATGGGTGAAAAGTGGGCAGCTAATGATAATCCAAGGACATTTGGTTCAGCCATAATGAGAATGGCTGCTTGTCCTACAAAAGGCTGCAATTTTTTAGCCTCTGAAACCATTGTTATTATTTTAATTATGCCCATGGGAAGACAAATTTGTCAAATTCACTGGATTCACATAGCATGCAGTCACAGTTTGGGAAGTCATTGTGTCCCAGTAGCATTGCTCAGTTTAACAAAATTTAGTGGTTCTAGCACTATTTATATCAATCTGTAAGGCTTCTGCCTACAAAATATAATAACTGTCAAACCTAAAACTTCTTTAGATATGTGATCTATTTCAGTTAGCATTTCTGCATTTATTCTTTAATGCTTGGTTCTCATTTAAATATGGAAAATTTACTGTGAGGTATATGAAGACATTTTAGGCTTTTGGAAAGTCAAGGCAGTGAACACAAGACGGTGTGCAGCATTGCCAACCATGCAACTAGGGAGAACAAAATTCTTTTCTATGAAAATGTTCCTGTGCAGATTGAATTTAACTTCCAAGGGAAAATTCCCACACTGTCAATATGAGTATTCTTCTGAAAGGAGCTGAGGTAATAAATTGTGTGAGGAGAGAGAGGTTTCCCAACAACCATGTCAGTCATGATAACAGTCTCTCTGCTCCACCCTCTCCTAATCTGTCACATGGAAAGACAATGCTACTAGTAAAGTCCAAATCCTCTTAAATCCCAACATTAGATTGTAAAATCAAATTGAAGTCATCAAATTAAGGCACAGGGTGCATGCAGAGCTGTAGAACATTACATTTCCTACCACTCTGTTTGGCTAGACTGTACCGTGCCATGGATGATTTACAAACAACAATCTCATCAGGTGTAAATGGAGCAACACCATGTAGCTGATAAGGTCTGTACCCTAAAATTATTTTATAAATCCTGTGCCTGATTTTACTGTAACATGACAACATATTCTGTAGTAGCCATGCAAAAAATCTAAGATCTGATTTTATATTCCAAACATATTTCAAAAGGATGGTGGAGTTTCTGCCCTATGAATAATCTATTGCAGAAGGAAACATCTGTTTCCTTAATCTGCTTTATATTTCTTTCCCATGGGGCAATGAATATGAATACAGAGGAGACCACAAACACAGAAGTTTCACTCAGAAAAGCTGAGTTCTAAAAGTGCTATACATTACTTCTGATGATTTATGTGAGGGACATGGTAGTCGTAACTCATAACAGAACCCAAAATGTTGTGAGAAGTATTGGAGGTGCAGGGGGTAGTCGACTCTGCTCTCTCACTCCACACTATGGCCACACTAGGAAGAACTGATTTTGGAAACTCCTGAGTAAGGCAGCTGGCATGGGAGACGGCATTGTAAATAAGTGTGCTGTTTTCACAGAGACTTCTCTTTGGTTGCATAAGCAGTCGAGGGCTTTTGGATGTGCCAACTCATCCTGTCAGCTACTTGTTGCTGAATGGAGGGGCTAGTAATCACCCCCAGAACAGGTGCACAAACAGAAATCAACCTAATATTTTATTCTGTATGCTTTGTAGTGCCCTCCCAGCACAGTACTGCTTTCCAGTAGGCACTCTGCCTTCATGCATAATAACATTTAACAATTAAATCTAGGTCAAGAGTTGAAACCACAGTGAGCTAATTGTCTACGTAACTGTAACATTTCTTGCAACATGAAGATAAACAAAACCAGAAAAACAGATATTTTGAAACACTTGAGGAAATTCTTCTGAGGTATTTCATTGATCTTTGAAAAGGAATATCAAAAATGGGGGGAGAAATGTGATATGTGCATTTGCACAATTCTCCTCCCTAGAACCCCATGTGGTTCTCTTGTCAAATTATGCAACACCTTCTAAAATCTTTGCATATTTAAAAAAATATGAAGTAATCTGCTTTGTAACTCTTTCTGGCTAAATGCACTGGCACTACATTTCAGAGAACTGCTCTACAACCTTATCAGGCATTCGAGAGTGCTTTCTGGAGCAGAAGGTAAAAAAAACCCAAAAGTTACAGCCTATTTACATTCCTGACCAATATATTCTAAGTTCACCGTCGTGGATCAATATTACAGTTTAATTATATCACATTCTGCATCAGGCTCATCTCTAAGATGCACTGAAAATACTAAAAGGAGAGGGAGGCAATTAATGCAGGGAAAAAAAGAAGCAACAAACCTTAAATAACACCATTCCACTTTCTATCACTTTACTAAAATAAGCTTTTTGGCAGATGTTAATATTCTGAGCTGACTGGCAGCCTGCAATGTGTTTGTGGGAATCAGGTAGCACAAATGGGTGGCTTGGAGAGAACACAAAGCCTCCTGTGGGCCTGTTTAACATTTTTCTCATGTCCCAGGTGTCCACAATGGGCCAGAGAAGATACATGCCTTGCCCCTAGAACATAAAATCAGTACAGCAGTTTATACAGTGCAAAATCAGGTATCATACAGAGTGTGAGTGCCATGAACAGGATTCTCAATACCAACACTCAGCACTGATGCTCCTTCCACAAAATCTAATCCATGCAGAGATCATTTAAGGGTTAGGAGCAGATGAGTCACAAGCATCTAGGGGGTGACTAGCATCTAGTAGGTTCTGATTTTAACTCTCATTGGTTTTTTTCAGCATACAAAATATACACAATTTAGGCTAATTTGATTGCACACTGCTATAACAAACCCCTCTGCAGGCCTTTAAAATAAAAGTTATAGCTATTTAACTGTCTTGATTAAAGTGTAGTTGTTTGCTGAATATAACTTTTCTGTAACTTCTGACTCCTCAAAATACACATACCTCTAAGAGCTGTTGTTGCATCTCTAGTGGAAAGAGAATATATTTGTCGTATTGAGTAGTGCTGGGTTCCCTCTACAAGATCCTAGTTCTCTTTGCAGTACCCAAAGGCCTAGACCAGTTATTCAGATATAGAGCCTCAGGCTTTATATAGCACATATAGCATGCTAACTGAAATCAGGACAAATATCAAGGTAGTAATTTGAATGTGCAGCAAATACCTACAAGTAGGTTTGGACTTCCAAACTTATCTGTTTCATAGATAAGTACATCAACCACCAACAACTCTGGCTTTATTTCCTATAATAATTCCTAGAGAATTAAGTATAGATCCAGGAGTCTGCAAGCATGAGTGTTGTAAATAGTTATTATAGGGTAAACAAATATGGAAATCTGCATCATGCCTACCACGCAAAGTCAGAATGGTTTATTCTTCACTGAGAGAAGGACAAAGAGCCTCACGCTTACCATGGGGTGAGATAATTCCCAGACAAGCACTACAGTGGAGGTAACACATGGGGCAGACCTTCAATAACACTTCCATGACTTCTCTGAGCACCTATATCCTACACCAAATGTCTTGTTGTAGTAAAATATGGACCATGAGACCTAGTTCCATGTGACCTTCCACATTCTTTTCACAAAAGGCAGGATGGGCCTCTGAGAACATTTAACAGCACAAGCCAGCTGTGCCTCCTGTGTAGCGTATTTCTATGGTTTCAGTGCAGTATACAGGGAAAAGGAATCCTGCTGTTATATAGTACGTACACCTTGCTTCTTACCAACTAATTACTGGAAGCAGGTCTAAACTCATTTTACACAGAGAGTCGTTTATATTTATTGAGATTAACTTGACCTCGATTTTATTGAATTTGGACATACAACAAAACAGCAGACACCACTACTTCTCAGACACGTTTGTGAAGTGCTTTAAGCATTTACAGCACATGAAATGCTAAATGTTAAATATGATGATGTCAAGCAAAGTGCTATTGGTGCAGGAGAAAAAATGATAGCATTATAACATTCTCAGTATAGTGAAATCAGTTACTAATATAGTGACTTGCTTGTTTCTGCACAGCACAGCTAAAAGTGACTGGTAACATTCAGATGCTTCTAGCCTAGTATCTAGAGAATAAAGACAAGTTTTTCTAATTATTTCTGATTTCAAATTTTCGTCACTGTAAAGTGCTAAAAAATTATGTCATGTTAGAGGTGGCAGGTAAGCCTCTGTTACTGTTATGAGATACAAATCAGAAACGAGTTTTCCTTAGTATTCCACTGGAATGCTGTTCAGTCTTCTTCAAATTAATTTGCATTTAGGTGTGGGAATTTTCTAAGTGTGATATAATAGCTCAAAATATTACTTCCTGCATGGACAAATGTCAGGAAAATTATCCATCTGCATTCAGAACAGCACCTAAAGGTACTGTGGCCTCCAATAAGATGGTGTCTGAAGTCATTCAAGAAAACAGATGCATTCATTTCTTTCCCAGGGTGAAACAAGAAATATTGGTGACAGTATATTTATCATTCTGCTAATGCTAATTTCATCCCTGTATCCTATTATTTCTCTCAAACTGTTCAAGTGCAGCAATTTGAAACCTTAGTCAATAAACATTTATTTTCCACCCTGCTTAGTCCACCCAAAGATTACTAGGGCTTTATCAATGAATTTCCACAAGAATTTAATAAATTGTGGAAGTGTTATTATTTATTTATTTAGCATCCTGAAGAACACGGCTGTCCTGAACCTGGATCAATAATAATTCCTTAATAAAAATGCAGGTCACAAACAGAATGCCCAGTCAGAAACAACTGCCTTCTAAACTAATCTGCCTTACAGATAAGTAAATTCACTAAACAGTCTGTTAAGCAAATACTATAATGTTTACGCAGTGCAAAAAAGACAAAAGCTGAGAAGCATTCTCAAGAACAAATCAAAGCAATTATTTAAAAACCAAACCAAACTAAAACAAAACAAAACAAAGCAATCTGGTTTAAGAGCAATAATACGGTGTTTTGCGTCTTTGACCACCTATATTAAGCAATTAACAGTGCACAGTAAGCTGAATGTCAAACAAATACTGCAGATTATTTGCTGCTGTTTATGCCTGTGTAATGTAATTCTGATTCTCTGCATATGTCTTATTTCATCAGGTCACATCAAATCATGTTTTGCCAGTGTTTATTAATTCAGCCTAAGTTCAGTCACATGACATGCACTTCCACACCCTTGGTATTAAAAAATGCTTTCTGTAATTCCAATTATTTTAAAATATGAATAGATACATCCAATTACCCAGCGACTTGTGTGTCAAGTGTATTACATTTCAAACGTGTCTTCACTTAAGCTGTTCAGCAATTTTTTTAAATACTATTCCACTTTACTTTTAAACTGCAACCCACAAACTCCTGAGAAGTTGACTTCTTCTCTAAGAGAAATTACTTGAGCTAATGCTAATGGCAATTATTGAGGTGTACCATAAAATTTTTAGACAGCATCAAGTTTCTAACAAGACTGAGAAGTACTGCTGTGCCACTTGCAGACTATTTTGCAAAAAGTAAAAGCTTAACAAAGGAACATTGGCATTTTTTTTCCCCTACCTTGCTATGACTAAGTCTCATTTCAGGTGTATACATAGGCCAAAAAAAATCAAATATGAACATTATGTTTCATAAGAATCGCTACGTCTAGAAAAAACAGAGTGAAAAGAAAGTCACACACACAAAAAAAAAAGTTAGCTGGTTTACCTGATACTGTACAACACTTTTCCAGTTTTAGAAATCCTCAGCAACTTGTTGTCTGTTGTGACATCATGGAAGTTTGCTCCCTTCTCATTGGCAAAGAATAAATCGGGCTTCCAAATAGAGTCCAACATAGATGGATCCAAATCCAAGGAATCATCAGGATATTCACTGTAAGCCAGGCGTGAGTCGTTCCACTGCTGTCTCAAAAAAATGTTCACTCTGTAGTCCTACAGAAATGCCATGTAAAAAGGTTACTAAGCCACTTACCAAAACTGAAAACTCACTTTAGCTTTCTTTATGCTCTTAGACTTACTACAGCACCAGCATTACAGCAAACATTTAGGTTATCCTTTGATCATAAGAATAGCCAATTGAAAATAAAGCAGTATAGATGTTGTATTGAACCAAACAAACACAACTTCTACATTTTCCAAATCAAAATTACTTCAGTGGTAAAAGTAACATTAACTGCAACCTCCAGTATTAAGCATAACCCTCTTTCAAATGCTGAGGTTTAACTCAGAGGTACTTAGAAAGTCAAAAAGCATTGCAACTAGATGTGTACAATTTCAACAAAGATTCTATAAAATTACTAATTTAAATAAATTGCTTCCAATGTGCAAATCAATTATTTATAATGTGCTCATGAATAGTTGCTAATTCCAGTGAAGCCAGATTTGTATAGAAGAAATTAAATCAGCATTTCTTATTTACTGTTTGTATCCTCCTTTTGTTTACCATATGCTTTTCTCTGTATGTAACTTTATTCACTCCTCCCTCTCTGCATCCCATTAAAATTGTTCTAATTACACTCTTCTGGTCGGTGGTCTGCTGGTCACAACTGGGAAAGGCAGCAATTACTTAAGAGTTTCATTTAAACCCAGCATTAACACTGTGTCAAGAACCGGCTGTTAAAGGGGAGTGTGAAAAGAGCTTTTAGGGTCTAAGCTCTCTGGGATGACTAGAAAGATGCTAATGTTTATTCTTCTTATCCTGAATTTCCAAAGTTAGCAAAGGAGCTTTTTTTACCCCTCAGCTTTCCCTGCTATTATAGCATATTTACCTGAAATTACTACATTCAACTTGCTTGAGAACACTGTCTTAGAAATATATCTACTTTTCCTCTAAAAGAGAAGTATTTAATAATATTTGTGGTAGCACACTACATAAGAATGACAGCATTGTGCTTTTGACTTGGAAAATGTATGAGCTGACCTGGGTTTAGTTAGGCCTCTGAACTGCATAGTATGAAGAACTTATCATCCTTGAAATGTAAATAAATATTTTCATTCTGATTAGAGTTGCAGAAAGCAGGTTGCCCAATACGCAGACCCTGTGAACGAGACTCTCCAAGCTTCAGCATTTCCCACTCTTCATTCAGTAGGTTGATAATGAGATATACTGCTACCCTAACAGAAAATTTCTAACATCCAGCATGATGCAGCTTTTGAACCCAATGGGATGATGCTTTGCCATCTCAGTAGGAATGTGATTTTTCTTGCTTTCTTTATCATTTTCATTTTGCTGCTGGGTAGATGTGAATCAAAACAAGAGTGTTTACTAATCAGGGCAAGACAGACCTGAGAGAGGTCTCAGGAATAGCACGTTTATTAAAAATACTTACAAAAGCCTGTATCTGTTTTTCACAAGCTGCTGATGTTGGTGTTTCATACAGTTAAAGATCAAATAGCTGTTTGCAATTCTGAGCTTATAAAATATCATCACATCTTGTGAGGTTACACCAATGCTAAACATACTTTCCCTTGTTTTTTGGTCTTAGAAACTAAGAGTGTCTTGTAAGTTTATATGGGACAGTTTTAGTTATTAATCTAGGAAAGCACTTGATTGTCAATGTGCAGAAAAAAAAAGGCAGAAGTTATCATCAGCTACTACTAATGGAATAAAATCTTTGCAACTATTTCTGCCATTGCCTTTAATTTTTCTTTGAAACAAGAAGCCTATGGAAAGCAGAGGGATTTTTCCTCCCTGACATAGAAATCATAAATAAGACAAAAGAATAAATTGTTTAGAAATATCTAAAAATAAATGTGCTTTCATGAGCTTCAACAGTTGGTGATAAAGATAACAAAAACAGTCTGAAAAATCCTTTTTCATAGAAGAGCTTGCATATGATGATATATATTATACCAAAAATATAAATAATGCCACTAGGATTACACTATCCTTTTCAATATGTACCTTCATAACCATCTTAGAGCCATCACACCGAAACACTTAGAAATGCTTTCTCTCTGCAAGGTTTCTTGTTAAAAGCAAACCAACACTGAAACCTTTGTTTATGTCTGATCAGCTTAGCACATATTTAGGTGTAGATACTTTAATAAGAAATTAAAATGGAAATATAGAAAGCACATCACAAAACCATCTTTCCTTTTTTTCTCCTCTGCTCACGGTATAGGCAGCCGAGAGGGATTTCTGCTCCCACAGCCAGACCTAAGCGTGTGCAGAATTTGGAATGTACATTTCCTGTGCTAACATTGTAACTATCTTCTGAAGACAAATTCTCCTGCGAACAGTATCACAACATGGAGCTCAGGCAGACTACAGAGTGTGTTTTGAAAGTTCCTGAGGGTAGAAGTGGGTGGACTGTAGTAATGCACTCCTGCACAACCATGAGTACACCTGCTCCACAAATTCTTTCTGACAGCAGTGCTGCTCTGAAGGAGAAGTGTGGACCTGAAGATTCAATCTCAGCTGCAACACTGATGCCAGCGATAGCTCAAGGCAACTCGGATAAACAGTTTTTTCTCTGTTCGAGAGCCATAAGATCAAATACTCATATGCTAAAGGAATATTCATCTGCTTAGTTTTAGTAGATCTATCTGAAGATTTAGGGACTCAGTCCACAGATATGCCTAGTTTGCATTATAGGCATCTTGATAGACATGGTCTTTCAGCAGCCCCATGGCCACCAGATACACTGCCCTGACTTTCATCAAAGCTTTAGGTTCCTTTGCTCTCAGGTACTGCTGTGCCAGGGGGTACAGGGGAGCTCCACTCTCTATTCAGTGCTATTTTCTGTCTCTGAACAGATGCTTATCTTAGATCTTAGCCCAGCTCCTATTTTCCTCATCAACAGCATTTGTTGCCCAAGTGTTGAGTCAGAAGTCTGAGGCAAACAGCAGACTAGGCTGGCCTTCCATGCATAGAATTTGCTTCCCAAAGAGGCTAACATCTCTTTCTCAATTCTAAATATGGAAGCTAGCTGAAAAGTAGTGGTTTAATGACCTATTTCAAGGTCATGCACTTGGTTACCTGTGTACCTAAGCACGCAAGGTGTCCCCGATGCCTTCAGTGGAAGTCCCTCATGCAGTTAAAACTATACACGTGAATTAATTGGGATCTGACAAGCTCATTTGTAATTATGCTTTTCCTAGTAGGAAGATAATATCATACAGCCAGTTACTGCCAAGCTTTTAAAATAAGGGAATGGCATTTTTATTCTGCTAACACAAGTACGCAAAACACAACTGGAATTTGATGCATTTACCCCAACACAGAACCTGCTGCATAGTGTCAGTTATTGATTATAGGGCATAACGACAATAATAATGTCCTCATGGTTAGTCATTTCTGTAATTAACAATTAGCTTGTCAATGTACAAACTGCTCTTAGCTTTTCCTACAGCTGACAGCTAAAAAATCCTGGTCATTAGCAACACTGAACATCTGAATTCTTTGGGATTCTGCCCAGCCTGATGTAGATTACTCATCTGTGATACTCCACTGCAGTCATGTTGTACAGTGAATTTTCTGCTGAATACTGCATGTGTGAATGCTTCCAAAAATAGATACAGAGCTTACTGATATAACTGCTCTATTCAGTGAAGTTACTCAGGAATGTTTTGCAAGTTAGGGCTTAAATGAAAGATACATGAAACAATGAAAAAAATTTCCAACAAGTCCATCTCCACTATGGCCTTTTTTTTTTTACTGTTTTTATTTTGGTATAATATATATCATTCCAATATGGAAGAAAGCCATTTCTCTTGGAAAAGGAAAAAAATCAATCATGATACTGTCCAATATGTGCATTATAGTGCAGAAAGATTAATACTTATGCATTTCTTTTCCCCAAGATCTGTAGGGAACAAAACTCACAAAAACTCGATGGAATGCATTCATCTGGAGAGAACGAGCACAAAATCCTGTTGCATTTCTGAATGAAGGAATTTGGTTTTTAGAAGAATATGCTGGATGTAAGAGTTGTTCATTGCCTTTCACACAGGGGTGAATTTCATACAGGTGTCTGTCCTAATCAGAAAACAGAAGCTGCTCCTGTTAATATGAGAACCTGGCTTAATGAATTTAGTAGGTGTGGGACTGTAATCCTGTTTGCTGTGTTCATTTTTCCTACTGAAAGCTTCTCCAAACAAGTTTTCATCTCCCAAGTTTCCAATGAGCTGCTGTGGATCACCAGAGATATATTCTGAGAATGTCCCTTCAGTGCATATGGATGGTTTCACTAAGCATCCCTGTCCCCTGAGACAGGAGTGTCTCTATTGAATTCACAATCCATGGTTTTAAATGAATTGTTTAGTTTTATGTCAAAACAATCAAGAGCATTTTATAGGGAAAAATGAATCCTAGGAGTCAAACAAAACTCATTATTTATCGCAAGGGATGCCAACATTTTTACCACATGATTACATCTATTTTGGAAAGGCAAAGTAGATGGAACAGTAATTGATGTCTGCCTCCCAGAGCAATTCTAAAACATCCTAAAACTAATCACACCAGTCATTAAAGAAGTGACAGCATTAAGGAAATCAATATCAAACCATTGAACAGCTTCTATGAGAAATCTTTCCACACTTTTGGCAGGTATTATGAACAAAGCAAAATAAGGGAACCAATAGTCTTTGTTTTCATCTGCTTGAATGTTTGGCTGTTTTCAGCAGAATGTGTTAATGAACATTGGAGAGGTACACATTAACATATTTGATAGAAGGTAAAATGCAATGAGGGGATTTAATCAAAGCAATGAAGGAGTCTAATTAATGCAATCAGCATTAGGTCGTGCAAATATTTTCATTGAATGCCATCTTGTAAAGCCAGTGACGTGCAGGATATTTGCTACTTAATTTTATACTGACATCTCTCCATGCTAGGATCAACAGACATAGCTGGGTAAAAAAGGCTACATTCATAGCCGTCTTTTCAGAATCTTTTAAACATAGGAAGACAAATTAAGTTCTACAAAAATCTGAAAATGACGTCTGTTGATAATTATGGTACATCAATATTTAATTTTTCCTATCATTTTTAACTTGATTTTAGTTTGCTTTTAAGTTGTTTTAAAAATATTATAGATTATTTTAAAGTATTAACTTATTTGTTTATTTTATAGCTCTGTATGTTATAGCCTGTCATTTATAGAAGAGTCTTTCCCACAGTATTTAAAAAAGCAACCTGCCCTAGCAATAGCTTGCCCCTAGAAAACATTAATTAACAGGATGGTTTTTATAAATAAAAATATTTAGAAGCAGAAGATTTGTGTTCCTAGATTCCGTAAGCACCACTTTCTGAAATGATGGCATAAATTACAACTAAATTGAATTGAAGCATTTGACTATTAAATAAAATAGTTAAGTTGGGCTAAATATCTGTTCTTCCTTTGTAATACAAGGATTGCAAGGTAGTATCTATCCCATTTCATAAAAAAAATAGTTTTGGGTATACCTTAAATCCTTTTCTGGGTAGCAAGTTTATTTTTAATTACCAAGAACTCAGTCCTACAGGATACCAAGCACTTTTATTGCCTCTGGCTTCTGCAAATACAGAAAGACCTGGATGCTCTGTAGGAACCCCTGGAAAACACAGCTGTGAAAGCACATTGCAATTGCTTCAAAAGTGCCCATAGTTGTCCACAGTGTCCTGAGGCAATGAGAACAACTCTTGCAAAAATTCAATGAAGGTGAGAGCACGCATTTTTAGTTTATTTTGTGACAGCTGTGACTTGAAGAGTTCAAAGACAAGCTGGGATTTGTCACTAGACCCTTTCAAGAACAGGTTTAACCCACTCTTATATGAGCACCTGATAATTCTTATAGGTTTATCACACTATTATAAGAAGATTCAAAAACTCATAATCTTTTTAAAGATTTATTTTAAAGCATTTCTTTTTTTTAATGAACTCAGAAAAAAAATTTTTTATTTTTCTTAGCAAATATTGCAAGAAAAAAAATTCACTTCTAGACTAAAAAAGAAAATTGTTGGACTAAAATTTTAAGTTTTTTTTTTTTTTTAGTTTGACATCATTAATCCTAAATACTGACAAAAAAAAAATCTTGAAATAAAAATTTAAACTATTTATTTTTTATATATAAAAATTAAACTTGGCATTTTCATTTTGGCTTTTTTTTTTACTGATAATATTCTTTGAATTCAGTTGCACATTTCAGTCATCTGGGATCACAGCATTTTTTCATAGCTATACATTTCAGTCATTTGGCATTCACTTCAGTTACTGGTGTGGCTGCAATTCACAGAGATTTAGCTAAGTTAAACAAGATGACTTTAGTAGCTCTGTCAGCATAGTCTGTAGCAGCAGATAATTCTGCGTGTGGTGCAAGACCCACTCAAAATATGGAGTACTTGGCAGGGAGCCCCACAGCTGAGCTCCAGCCATTCCTCTGCTTCTTCAGTGCTAATAAAACCTGAGAAATGAGGTTTGCACACATATATTTTCTGCAATCACAGTCACTACAGATTACGGTGCAGTCACTATGTATGTACACTTAGTCTTGGTAGCTGAGTTTAATAATTTATATACCTCTTTCTGTATTTACATTTATTTTGATTCAGCTGGTAGGTTTTTAGTAGCTTAATAACTTAGTAAATGTCCCCATGTGCTGAGCATCTCTATTCTATATCACATCCCACTCCTTCACAAGATGGCTTCAATGACCAGTCCCACTCACCATTGTAGTTTCTGCTATTGACCCAAAGCTGTTGATAAATATGTTGCAGGTAACATTTACAGGAGGACCTGCAAGTTGAACAATAAATAGAAAAATTGACAGGTTGTGTTCATGACATATATTAAGTACTGTTGTTCTCTTGCCAATGGCATCATAGCACTTACCATTGTGGTTTCTGTGACCGATCCAAAACTGTTGATAAAAATATTGCAAGTAACGTTTACTGGAGGACCTGTGGAATGCAATAAAAATGTTGCAATATACGTTGAAACAAAAGTACAGATTCCTCAGCCTCCGTACAATCTGTTACAGATGTGGCTGAAAACAAGTAGAGAGTGAGTTTTCCCAAACAGATCATGTAAACACTGATCAACAGAAAAACATTATCAACACTAATTTAATTAACCTATTTTCATTGGACGTTGTTATATAAATATACAGAACTAAATCCTTGCATTTAGGGATTTATGGGAAGAGTTGAGTGAGGGTGTGAGGAGAACAGCTTTTTCTTTGTTTATGGTGCCAGCGCAGAATATGCTTCAGCGTTGCCACCACCCCTCTCTCCCTTCCTTCTCAGACTTAAAACTAAAAGTTTCTCTCTCCACACCTACTCCACTCTGTACGCAAAGTCTTGCCATGGAAATTCCCAGCAAGAGCCACTTTTCACAGACTCATGTCCAGTGAAAATAGACTTAGACAAGCAGCTGTTTATGAACCTTGTCTGAAGTTGTCCACCTTGCCATAAACAAGTATTTTAGGAATGTCTGTTCTGGCTTGACATAGCTTTTTTCAACAGCTGTCTGTCATCTCTTCCCTCCCACCTCTTTTCCAGCTATTCAGCAGTCACTGACGTGTAGCAGAATGATAGGGGACTTAATTAGTCATCTATTAGCCTCCTAGCTTTGTAGGCATGATGAAATAAATAAGGGTTCTCAACTGAATCAAAAAGGATTAAAGTGTTATTTATGCACATGGATAAGATCCCTCATGAACATTCTCTTCTCCAAGCTGACCACCATCAGCAACCTCAGTCTGTTTGACATATCGCCCAGTCATTTAATTACATTTGTGATCCTTCACTGGGCCCCTACCAGTATGTCCATGTCACTCCAGTACTGTGGAGCCTAGAGCTGGACCCATCACTCCAGATGTCTCTCACCAGTGCTGAGCAAAGCAAAGGTTCCCCTCCCTCAACCTGCTTGCAATGCTCTGTCTAATGTAACCCAGGAGACTATTTGTCCTCTTCGCTGCACGGACACATTGCTGGTTCATGTTCAGCTTAGTGTCCTCCAGCAGCCCCATGACCTTTCCTGAAAAGCTACATTCTAGCTGATCATCTCCCACATTGTTCCTCCACAGGTGCAAGACTGCATTTTCCCTTGCTAAATATAGCAAGGTTCCTGCTGGTCTTATTCTGCAGCCTATCTGGTCCGTCTCCATGGCAGCAGAACCCTCTAGGCCATCAACCATTCCTTGCAAACTTGTATCCCTTGCAAACTTGTTGAGGGTGCACTCTGTCCCATCATCCAGGTAATTAATGAAGATGTTAAACAGTATTGGCCCAATGTTGAACCCTCCAGTACACCAGTAGTGACTGGCTGGATTTTGTGTTGCTGATCAGAACCCTTTGAGCATATCCGTCCAGGTGACTTGCCATGTACTTCACTGTCCATTTAGTTAGCTTGTCTATTCCAGTAGTTTATCTATGACAATATTGTGAAAGACAGTAAAAAAAGCCTCGCTGAAGCTGAGATAAGCAACATCCACTGTTCTCCTGTCATCCATGGAGCCAGTGAAGTCATTGTAGAAGGCTATTAGTGTGGTCAGGAATGACTTCCCCTTTCTAAACCTGTGCTGACTAACCCCAATCATTGTTTGCTCCAGTCTTTGGCCAGCCTGTAGTTCCTCGATCCTCCTCCTTGTCCTTCTTAAACACAGGAATATTTTTTTTTCCCATTATGAGAAATGTCTTCCACTCACCATGACCTTTCAAAGATAATTAAGAATAGCCTTACAATACAACTAGCCAGATCCCTCTGCACTTGTGGGTGCTTCTCTTGTGGTCCCATGAACTTGTCTGTGTCCAGTTTGCCTAAATGCTCTGTAGCCTGATTCATCTCCACTGAGTTTTCCTTGATCTAGACTATTCTACAGGTCTCAGAGGCATAGGATTTCCGAAGACCAGTCTCATCAGTAAAGACTGAGGTGAAGGAGGCAGTGAGTGCCATGGCATTTTCCCATGCTCTTTGTAAACTTTTCTTTAATCTCATGATGTTGCCTTGTGAAAGCCACCAGGTGTAAGCACCATAGATTTCAATTCCTCAGTGCCAGCAGAACCTAATATGTTACCTATGTTAGGAAAATATGTTTACCTATGTTATTAAACACTTCACCATGCCACAGACTGCAGTTCAGATATACACTAAGTAGGAACATGCTAGAGCACTGTGTCTTACAGCAAAGCAGTATCTCCCTCCATCGCCTCCTGCTGGTAGGTGTGCAATAGTATAAGAACTCAGTAAACTCAGTTTAAAAAAAAAGAGATCATGTTTGTGACCACCTCAGGAACATGAATATACATAAGTCTGTGAGACCCCAGGAGATGCAGCCCAGAGTCCTGAAGGAATGGGCTGATGTAGTCGTCAAGCCACTCTCCATGATATTTGAAAAGTCATGGCAGTCAGGTCAAGTCCCAGGTGGCTGGAAAAGGGAAGCATTGCACACAGTTTTAAAAAGGGTAGGAAGGAGGATCCTAAACACTACTGACTTGTAAGCCTCACTTCTGTGCCTCGGAAGATCATGGAACTGATCCTCCTAGAAGCTATACTAAGGCAAATGAAAGACAGCTAGGTGATTTGAGACAGCAAACACAGGTTCACCAAGGGCAAGTCCTGTCTGACCAACCTAGTGGCCATCTATGGTGGAGTGACTACATCAGTGGACAAGGTAAGAACTACAAATGTCATCTATCTGGAATTCTGTAAAGCCTTTGACATGATCCACCACAACGTCCTTCTTTCTAAACTGGAGATATATGGGCTTGATGAGTGGACTGTTCAGTGGATGAGTGTCCTGGGTTTGGCTAGGATAGGATTAATGTTCACAAGGAGGGGGGAGAGGCTGAAGTGGGGAGAGGCTGCAACGAGGATAAACACCCAAACCAGCCAATGGGATATTCGATAGCCTACTGACATCATGCCTACTATATAAGGGGATGCCTGCCCTGGAGAAACGGCACCTGTTTTCAGCATGTGGCTTCAGCATGTGTCTAGAGCTTCTTGGGTACAAGTAGGGTCTCACAGTTTATACCACTTGTTTTATTTATTATTTCATTAGTAATATCATTATTACTGTTGCTTCTTCTCTCTTTGCAGTGTTCTATTAAACTGTACTTATCTCAACACACTGGGCTTTGTCTCTTTCTCCTCATTCTCCCCCCATAACACGGGCTGGGGGTGGGGGGGTCAGTGGGAGGAAGAAGTAGGCAAGTAGCTGCATTTAGTTGCCGGATGAGGTTGAACCATGACAATGGCTGGATGATTGCATCCAGAAGCTATTGGTCAACAGCTTGATGTTCGGATGGAAATCAGTGACAAGTGGTATGCCTCAGGGGTCCATACTGGGACCAGTGCTGTTTAATATCTTCACCAATGACATAAACAGAGGGATCCATTGGACCCCCAGCAAGTTTGCAGATGACAGCAAGCCAAGTGTTGTAGTTGACATGCCTGAGGGACAGGATGCCATCCAGTGGGATCTGGACAAGCTCATGAAGTGGGCCCCTGTGAACCTCATAAGGTTCAACAAGGCCAAGCGCAAGGTCCAGCACCTAATAATTTATATTTGTGTATAAACGTTAAAAGAATAATGCAAGATTTCAACCAAATGAGAACTGAAGACACTTATCAGAGGATCCTAAAAACTAACATTTGATCATATAACTTACAGATTGCAAGCTAAAAGTCCAAATTTCTCTTAAAGTCAAACTCCTAGTGATGGGGTTTCTAAATGTACATAGGAAACACAAGCCAAATGAAGTAGACAAGAAAAAGAAAGATAACTAACTGAGCACTGAAGTTTACAATGGTTTTATTATTTTTCAATTCTTTTTTTATTGCTCTTTTTTTTGTTTTCTACTGTAGATATTATTGCACTGGGAAAAGGGTGTATAGGTGTTATACACCTTAAGGAAGAAGTGCTCTTTAAAGAGGGCACACAACATCACTTTTTGCTCTGAAACATTTCACGGTTCATTCTAGATTTTTCTTACCTGATTGTTCATTTAAAATGAACATAACAAACTTCGGTTAAGTATAGCCAGAATTTGATAACATAACCTAAAACTCTTCAAAGAAAATGGAAACATTTGATTTGGCTTTACTGCCTAAAATCTAAAATGAGTTGATATTACCTCCAAAAAATTAAGCAAAGTATATTTTATAATGAAATCCCTTTTTTCCCCTTAGTTTTCCTTATGTCAGCTCGGATGCAAAAATGTAATAGTCCAAGTTCCTTTTGGACACATTTGAGATAATCAATGATTTTCAAGTCATAAGGAAAATGTCTGTGTCTTGAAAGGTACCAAGAAGAAAAACAAAACAAAACAAAAAACAAACAAACAAACAAAAAAAAAACCACACACACAAAAAAAAAAAGAAAAAAAAAATCAAGTAGCTAATGTTCAAATCCACCAGAAAGCAGATATTTGATATTCTGAGAAATGACTAAGACATCACTTCTGTTGCCTGAAGTTCCCCTTCCCCCTGTTTCCCCAGAGGGACTGCAGGACTCTGCAATGTGCTGCCTTATTGAAAAGCCCTAACATCATAATGTGTCACACACCTTCTGTGACTTCAGGGCACTTAGCATTTGCAGAAAATCCTAAGCACTCATCTGCTCACCTTACCCACAGAAACCCATATATACCAAATACCACCCCAAATTTGCTGTGGCATATTGCCTCATAGCTCCTGTACCCTGCTGAAATCTGGCTAGAGGGTGAATCCTTTCCTTGTCAGCTGCCAGAGGGGGTGAATCCATCCCAACACAGAGGGTAGTCCTCACGTTGAGTGATGGGTGTGGAAAGATGTATGCTGAGCCCTGTCCAGTTGCCAACTGCAGCTTTTGCTGCATATTCTCCAGTATTGATAACACACAGCCCCAAGGCTTCCTTCATTTGGTAGGTTCTTGAGATTTACTTGCCCTCTTGTCCTTGAGAACATCCTAACTGCAACTAATCATATCTGTATTCTCATGTTCATCTGAACTCTGCCTTTTTGGTGAACAGTTTCCAGGCTGCACATGACAGCCTTTGCCTCTCCACATTTTAATTTCTGCTATATAGCTAAAATGTCCTTAGTGGAAATATTATAATCATACAAGAGATTTAAAATGATACCTGTGAACTTGCCAATTTTCTTTGATATGTGTATTTATTAAGCAATTCTGTAAGGCAGACTAAAGTACAGTACACACTATCAGAACTGTGGGCAAGGCAGAAAGATGGGGAAGTAAAAATGAGAGATAATAAGGCAGAACCAACTCAAGGTATGGCAGTGAATACACTGGCAAGACACTTACAGATCGTGAATAATCTTATGTCTTTCTCTGTATGCAGTATTCATTGGTCTGCTTTCTGACTTGGGCCCATGTGCCAAAAGAAGGAGTTTTTTTCCCATCATCTTGGGTTACTTTGTTCTGTACACAGAGGAGAAAGGTGAGCTGAACTGCCCTTCTCCCCTTACCACAGAGAGCAGGATAAGCATCAGGACTCTTTTAAAAGACTGAAATCAATCCCGCCTGAGTTTGGAGATAGAGCGGCAATCCAGGAACAAGATCAAGGGGCAAAATGAGGAGGCAGTGATCCCACCAGGGACTGAGAATCCCTTTGTCTGTGGAGCAATGATTTTATGTCTGAGGTCAAAAGTGGGAGGAGATCAAAATGTGGGATAGGGGAAGACAAAGACCCACATGCTGACCTCAGCACTGGAAGACAAATCTCAGGACAGGAGGGGATGGTAGCAGGGCTTGCTGGAGACGGTTTATTAGTTGCCACTTCTCAAGGCAGCTGTGGTTTTAGCAACCATTTCTCCTCAACCAAGCAGAGCAGTTTCCAAAGTCCAGCACAGTCCTTTTGAGACCTGAAAGAGAGCTAACCCCTATGGAAGTCTGCTTTTGCAGCTGCAGTCCTACCGATGCCTGATTTACCACTTCAAGAGCTTGCCAATGCATGGAGCTCCATGGCCCTGCAGGAACAACACTGTAAGTCAAACAGCAAGGCTGAACCACTGCTGGGACATATCAGTCAGCCATGATCATTAGGCAGGAGCAAGTTGATTCTCATCATAGCTTCCTGCCTGCTCAGAGAGCAGCAGGCAGGGTAAGGACTGGAGAAATGCTATCAAAGGCAGCTCAGACAGTCCTGTAGCCAGGGACCATGGATATTGGGCCAAGGAGAGAAAAGCAGCTTTGATGTGCTATGGCTACATGGATGAGCCATGGGGATCCTGCAACTACCCCAGAAGCAGTGCAGCTTGAACACTTGTTTTCCAGGATCTGTATAATGCATAATCCAACTGCTGATGAAAAAATTCATATGACTTAACGAGTTTGCTTAAGGTTCTAGTAAGAAAGCTTGAGCTAGACAACAGGTAGTCTTTATTGCAAGTACCTAGGTAAGACTTCTCTCTTTCCAAAAAAACTATCATTCTGCCTTTGGGCAAAATCCACTTAAACATCATCATCTCATTAGAGTGTTAACAGCAAGGGAAAATCAGTTACAGAAGGCAAAATTAATGACACCGGGACAACATAGTTCCCCAAAGGCTTACAAACCAAGGTAACATTTCTTGTTGGATAGTGATGCCTTTCATTTAGAAGGTTGTCTTTCTGTGGGATTTCTGGGGGGTGCATCACCCTGATTCCCTAATTATAATCATGCCTGGTAAACAGAGAATTCCCTCTTCTTTAGAAGTATTCACCACAATCCAATGTACCACAGAAATCTTTACTCATGTCAGTTTTATTATTCACTGATGACAATTCAAGTTACTCAACAATCAAACAGATAAACTTCTGAATGCAAAAAAAAACCCCACAAAACAACAACAACAACAAGAAAAACCAAACCAACCAACCAAACAAAAACCCATAAGGGCAGAGATATCAAGAACCTCTGAAACACAGTAATTGTATGGTACTTTATACTGTCACAGATTGCTGGAAAAATCAAATAAAGACATAATTATTGTTCTGCTTCATCAAGCTAAAACAAACATTCTCTGAAAGTTCATCTGTCATGTGTAACAACTTAGCTTGTTGAGAATGCCATATCTACGAGTGGGAATGTGACAGCAGTTTTGGGTTGGCTTACTGTAGCATCTGAGGTTTAGCATCATATTCTGTGTTGTCAATATACATTTATGATCAACAGAATAAGGCTGAAAGCCACAAAGGCACTTACAGTGCCAGAGCAAGTCCTGAAGAGATATTTAGCTGTCTAAATCCTTTTTAGGGCTCTGATTCCCACTGGTATCACTGAGCCCAAATACTACCAAATATCAGAAGAATATACATGAGCAACACCACTTACGGCAACAATATTTACATGGAGGAGACACAACATGCCCTACCCAAAGCAGGCAGGAGACAGAGGCAACACTGAATGGAATCAGGAGAAAAGTATTACACATAGAGGAAAGTACAATTTTGCCTTAGCTCCAGCTGCCTATTTCTAGAAGTACACATGCAGGCACACACAAAAATGTAAATAAACAAAATGGCACCAAGAGAACTCTTCTCTTAGACCAAGATTTAAGCTGCTTCCCTTCACTTATCTAACTTGAGAAAAAGTCTAAGAAAAAATATGGCCTTATGACATGACCTTGACATAAAAACAGCATGTGACATTCCAAAATTGAAAGCTCTTCTTCAGCAAAATGCCACTGAGGCCTCACAAGGCAAATAAATAGTCCAGTTATTATCAGATCCAGGTGATCACAGAATGAATCATAGAAAGAAAATGTCTCTGGAGTAAGTGCAGCTAAAGCCATCTATACATATATACATATATATATATATATACATATATGTTGGCATAGTCTGAGGTCAAACTAGTGAGTAATCTCTTTCTGAAGTGGTATGTGAGTTTTCAGCTGTGGGACTACTGCTGAATGTAGTAGGAGTCATGCTGGTAAAATCCTATCAACGTTTCACGGAAGGAGAAACCCTGCTAAGATGCACGCTTTTGTACTTTAAAGTGCATGTGAAAATTGTTGGATTGGCATGCTTCACATTCACTGAATGCCTTTGTCCATAAACCTAGCTCTGGAAGAGGAAGGTGAGTCTCACACTACAAAAGCTCTTCAGTTCTGCATTTGGCATTACAGGGTAGTCCATTCGATGTGTTCATTCTTTACTGCCTCTTTCTGCTGAGGCTGATAACAGAAACATACATTACTGTCAGCTCTGGGGTGCAGTGGGATATTTCCACATAGGTTATCTAATAGACATTGCACAAGAACAATTTTCAGGCACTATTTTATTTCACTCCACAAACCAGGAGCTCAGAAATAAAAAGCCCTTTAAACAGTTGACATGCTCCTGATTTACCCAGCTGACCTGAGCTAGTCTACAAAGAATATATACCCACAGCAGTCACAACGAATTGTATAAATGCACTAGTGCTGGCTTTCATGCAGGTAGTTTGAGGCCTGCTACCAATGTATTCATGGCAGACTGGAATCCAAGGCCAATGGAGGTCATTGACCTGAGGCATCATATCTTGTTCTGAGCTCTGTGTCATCTTGGTGTGGCACAAAGCAACTCTGAGCAAATTACTTGAAAGATAACTCAGATGTTTCTACATAGGCCTCAGACACACTTGTGACTGTCCAGTGCAGCCAGCCCCAGAGCCAAAGCCTTCCATGTGCAAATGAGTCTGTGGAAATAATTCTAAAAAACAGTGAATCAGAAATCTTACATCCAGAAAATTCCCCTTGGAACTATGCGCCTACAGTGCAAAGTTACTCAGTACTTATGTCAGCTTTGAAAATATTAAAATAAATGCTTTAATTCTCCATATGTCCATCAAATTTCTTTTTCTCTGAGTTCTCGATTCTTTTTTCAAATCTTTCCATTACAAGTCATGACAAGCACCTCACTGCAAGGCATCTCTTTCTGAAGTCTTACTTTCTCCAATGCAATAAAAGTATTTGGGGAAATTGGTTGGCTTTTCTTACTACATGAAAAGATCCAGGCACCTGCTTTTCCTATGACAAAGCAGTGCTCACTGAAGTGAGCAAATGGAAAGCCAGAAGCCCTCAGCCTCACTGGAACCAGGTAGCAGAGATGCTCCTCGCACCTGATTCGACAAATTGCTCAGTTAATGAAGACAGAGCTCTTCACTACTGATTGGCATGTGAATGGTATAATGTGTGCAGAGGCCTGAATGTGGTTAAATAAAAGATGATATTACATCTCTAGTCATGAAATCTGCACTCCAACATAGGGTCAGTCAAACTCCTCCAGGGTAATCTTTATTTTTAATAAAGTTTTATGAAGTCAGTGTGGCCAATTCATCTAAGAGACCACTTGGTTCCACAAGATAAAAAATATTCACTGAAAAGAGAAGGCAGGAGGGAAGACCTACTCAATAAAAAAAAAAAAAAAATTAGAAAAGGAGTATTAATAACAATATTGAAAAGTTGTCAGCCTGTCTAAGTTTTCCTTTTCAGCCAGTATGAAATGCTTAATTCTGCTCAGCATACTCACCTCAAAGCATTTATTTAAAAGAAAAAATAAAAATTGATACGTTGTTCCTTTCTCTCCAAATATTTCTTACTTTGTTCCCTCTCCATGATTCTGATCTTGTGCTGCAGAAATCAATGGAATCTCAGTTATAAGCATCAATAGATACAGTCTCAAATACTGGGCTTGATCAATACCTCTCTGTGGTCACATAGAGGTGTCAGAATCAATTTTAACCCTTTCCTCTGCCCCTTGGACATTGACTTTAATTCACGATTTTGCCAGCTTTTTCTTTAATGTCTCCGTAATGTTTCTTGCTTTGCTGTTAGAAGACATATGCAAGACTTGAACAAAAAGAGCAGTTCTGGTGACCAACATTACTGAGCAAACATTGATTTATGGCTGCTGGGGAATTATACACCAGATGGCACATGGGACACAGATGAACAATGGGATTTAGACAAATGGGATGGCTCAGGCATAGGGACAAATGACAATACAAACAGTCAGGAGCTGGTACAGATGGAAATCTGTGACTTGTCAGAGGCACAGAGACCCATATTCTCACCACATATTATAGTGAGAATATATTATTATTCTCACTAATAAAGTTTTCCTTTTATTTTCAAGCCTTTCCTATTTGTTTAACCTTCTTATAGTTAAACTCATTTCCATACAATCTGCACAGAATATTGTTTTGAAATTAATTTCTCCTTTCTGACTCTCAGCTTCAATGTTACCATCAACTGATCTGTTGAATGCTTAGCTCAGCCTCCTTTCCCTCCACTTCACACATCCTCTCTCCCTCTGGGAACCTCCTATGTGGTCTCCCATATCCTGAATACCAAACAGGATCTGTCTTTTAACTGCAAGACATCCTTAAGGCACTTCTTGGTTGTCTTTCACCAGCAATTTTTTCAGTCATTTGTTCTTCCTGTATATATAATTGCTGGAACAATGGGAGAGGGAGTGAGAACTCTTCACTAGCCTAGAAAATAAACATCTAATAAACTGGCTGACTTAGTTTTTATTGAAAACAAACCAGCTCTTTGATGCAGGATTCTCACTGTATTGCTGTGAGGAGAATCACATGATTTACACAGAGGCTTAAAGCTCTGCTGACATAAACCGTGTTGCAGGCTCAGGGCATCTCGTCTTCTTCTGGTTTCCACCATCACTGGTCATGTAGGAGTGTTCTACAAAGTCATCCAAATCAGACTATATTCATACTGAGGAGTTTAATGGCCTAAATTCAATCTGTCCCTAATTATTTTAACTTTTATAAGTTAAAACTTTTATTTTATTTAAAAAAAAAAAAAGAGAGAGGAGTTAAAATCTGGTTTTGACAGATTGTACATGCTTTATCTCTCACAAAACACACTTCAAGTGTGACAAAACCAAAATTCTCAGGGAGCCAAAGATCTCCAAATTTATGAAGCCAAAGATCTCCAAAATTATTCTCAGGTTTATAGAAACAAAGAGCTGCAAAATTCTCCTGGACAGCTATTTTTATAATGGCTCCTATAACCAGACTGACAAAAGGCTCTTAACACCTCAGATTTCTCAATCTTGATGGGGCATCACCCTCTGGAAGGTAAAATTGTTGCAGTCTGAAATTCTTACGTGGAGTGGCTAGATCTTTATTTTAGTTTGGCATGGGAGAAAGTATGTGCCTGTGTTTATGCACACGCAATGGGCTATATTCATATCTGGCAAAAAAGGAGTATTCATATATACTCCAGGTTTGGCCTTACGCATCTCTTCAACAACTGCTTTAGATTGCAGTGTGAGAGTTTATAGCACTTTCCAGCCAAAGTGTCAACGCTATTTTATTTATTATTTAGGACTAACCTTTTATTAGACATAGTAAACAGTACAAGAAGAAAGAGCAATACTGATAAACTAGTTTTATAAACTAAGACAAAGACATAAAGACAGCCGATATTGGGAATTTAGTCATTAAAGGCAACCTAACATAATGAGTATCAATCTGGTCAATTTTAATCCTAGATTTTCCCTGACTAATTATGCTGGTTTAAGGAAAACATTTTGCATCTTCTCAGCTATATTTCCTCAAGTATAAAAATAAGGAAGGTAATCCATGGCTGTGTTCCTGGGATGGAGGAAGAAAGTTTTTCATGCAATGTGCATCAAGTATCAGTTACTGTTTTTTAAGGGAGTACCCTCAATTCAGCTGGTTGCAAATGTCTCCAGTTGTTTTCACTCAGTCCTGGGTTTTGGAGACACAGAAAAGCACAGGTATGTGTTATTAGCTTTTATAGAAGAGCATCATACATCTGCTGTGCTTCCCTGGACAGCCAGCTGTTTGCAATAGCCAAAAAAATCTCAGCCTCGTGACAGGTAGAAGGACTTGCAGTGTTTGATGCTTTGGTGCATAACACTCAGTTCCTTGTTGAGGAACCCTAAGGGCCTCATATAGCCCATGGGCAGAGCATGATGCTTCAGCACAGTGGGGTTCTAGTTGCAGAGGGCAAATAATTTGCACTGGGCTCTCAGGGCTCTCCTGGAACCCTGCTTCTCAGCAATGCTGAGGTACTTCATTCAGGATCCACTGCTCAGACCATTCACCACCAAGTCAACACATACAACCTTGCTTTGAAAAATAAGTCAAGAATTTCAGTCTTTCCTTCTAAAACACAGCCAGTTTTGCAGCCAATAACAAGATATTGAGAGTCCTCTCCAGGAGCTTCTACAACTGCTTCAGACTGAAGGGATGCAGACTTGTACCTCCTAGGCTACAAGGCTGTTGGTTTCCTGGAAAATGGAGTGAGATATCCCTCACTATCTCCCATTCAGAGGAGACAGGATTCATCCTGAAATGAAGCTATGGTCACTTTTAAAAATATTTAATAGGTGTGGCTAGCCTACTGGACCTAGCAGGTTGTGCAGCAAAGCAATTGGGACACAACATTTGGAGAAAGAGCATTCACACACATTTGTGTCTTAGTGGTCAGGGCAATTATCAGGGCAAGTGAGAGAAGTGCTGGCTCTCAGTCCCTGTCCTCACAATGTTTTCTGTAGCACTTCAGCTGCCCCAAAGGCGTAGTGGGTACAGCAGTCACTTCTGTGCATCGTATCAAAATGGACAAGAGCAAAGGCTCTCCCTTCTCAGACAAGCAGATACATCGCAAGGTTAAAAAAACATGTTCTCCTTCTATTTTCTTCCTGTCTTAGTGAAGATTGAATTCTTTGCTGTAAAATGGGCCACTCAGAATCATTTATAATCCTTTGGATCAGATTCTGAACCCTCTAAACTGAGGGAAAGCTGGACCAAAAATCTTCTGTATATTATAGAGGAAGACAGGCTACCCATAGCCATTGTTTTGTGTTTGTGGGGTTTTTTTAAATGATCACAGTTCCACCCTGAGAAGGATCCCTTTTCTCTGGAATATAAGGCAGGCTCTGAGATACCTGGTCCCTAAAGGAAATTGGAGGTGGGGCAGCACCTCATCAGAGACCCTGGATTTGGTTTAGGATTGAGGTGGGTGCTCAGCAAGGAGCCTGGGGCAGCACTGGGTACACTCAGGAGCAGAACTGATTGAATCTGAGGAACTTTAAAATAAAATAGTAATGCACTGCCAGCATTACACAGCAGGTGGATCAAGGATTTCCAGAGGGTTTTGTTTGTTTGTGGACTTGTATTCCATCTAAGTCCTGAAAAACTTCCTTCTTTTATTGGCTCTTGAAGTTTTTATGCTTCCAGTCTTCCTAGCTGCTGACATGGAGCTGAGACATAAGGAGTAATCAGTGTGTCTTCATGCCCTTGCAATACTTGAGGATTGCTGGTAGCTGGCACAGTTTGGATAAGCCACTAGGCTGCTCTGATTTATCCCTTGTGAGTAACTGAACACATGGTGAATGGCACTTCTCGCTCATGAACTGTACTGGTCAGGTCTTGCATGGTTTTCAGAATCAGAGCCTTTATTTCGTAAATTTTTAATTTTAACCACAGACTTGGTATTTATAACATCAGCAGGTCCCTATTCATACCAGACATTGTCCACCCTTTTTCTCAGAGCTGTACCAGACCCTATACCACCCTGCATGCATCATTGTGGGGGGGAGCTCTTCTCAGCAGACTGTTAAAATCACTCATTTCTGGGAAAGACTACAAAATGCATATTTGGAAACTGAACCATCAAACATACATTTTCAGATTATTTAATCAGAGATTTGTATTCATATTTCCAGAGGGGAAAAAAATATAATGAATCTAATAAACCTGCGTATTTCTGTTTTATATGTACATATTCCTAGTTGCTATATCACCACAGTAAATTAAAAATACATGGTTTTATGTATTCCATATATAAAATGCATATTTTATAAGACAGCCAAAACACGAGATGCCTAATGAATGACCCAATGGCATTGGGTTCAACTGTATAGAAAATTAAAATCTAAACATGACATTGGACATGAAAAAAAAAAAAATACAATTAAATTAGAACATGATCAAAACTATAGTGTCTCCTGCTTCGATATAGAAGTTCTTTGGCTCTGCTTTGACATTTGTTTTTCATAAATTCCCTTGACAGTTTATACAGCAGCAGACCAATATTCCATGACAACAGCCAAATTAATTGATAGCTCTTAATTAAATCATTGGTTCTGAATAACGGCCACACATCAATATGATACGGGTCACTGTGGTTAACCTTTTAAATATAAAAGAAGACCAGGGACAGATCCTCAACTTGAATGCCAAGCAGCATTAGTTAGCTTGTGATTTACACTGCTGCAACCTTTCTGACTTGCTTTGGAAGGAACTGACTCAGAAAGCTCAGAAATTGATGCAGGGAATGATCAAACATCTAAGCAGCGTAGAGGGGGTTGCTTGAACATGTTTTCTGTCCCATTTTCTAGAACCCTAGACATAACATAACTAGCCATGCAACTCCCCAGTCCTACTCATGTTCTGGGAAGGAACCTCAAATAAAAGATAGAGAGGAAGAAGGACAAGTTCCCTAGTTCTCTTCACCAGCACTTTTAAAAGAAGCACAATTGAAAAGACCCTTGCATAACTGCAGTAAAAAGGTTTCTGCATGAAAATGAGCATACCTGGGGCAGGGGCAGAACATCACTTCCTTAGCTATATTTTTGTAGTTGAAGAAAAATAAAAACCAAATAAACTCAATATGCTGTGGGTAAGGATCCTCGTGCAGCATCTAACTGTGCAGTGAGATGGGTGTACACAGCTTCATCAGAAAACAGTGTAACATTGTAGATGTGTTTCAAGGCAGAAGAGAAACTAGAAGCACACCTTAATAATGGATGCTTGTACATCTCAAACAACCTTAATTCAGGGAATGCAACAGCTTGGCCACATATGAAAACTGGCTAGATGGCCTCCCTTCTACAATGACCCTTCAGCCTATGTCCTACAACATGAAAGCACCAACAGCACATGTTTCCTTACTGCATGCTATCAGGACTGAATGGGGCTTGAGTCTCCGTCAGACACAGCCCTCTGAGCCTTTGAACTGCACCTGCCTTCACGGCCAGTAGTTTTAGCCACTGATGTCTGGCTTTGGAAAGGTTGTTAACTGCTTGGAGAACAAATCACTGCAGTCCTGCAGCCTATCTTAGGTATGTTTTTCAACATTCATATGTATTTACAGGTTGTTTTTACAACAGCTATCTGTGAAGTGTCTTGTCTAGACTAAGATTAACTTCTGCAAACTGTTCCTCTTCTTTGCACGTACATAGGAGCTGCTTTTGTGTATTAAGCCTTATGCCACTAATTTCACCCTTAAATGTTATTCATTGGTTTCCATTCATGCTGTTTTAAGTGTTTCATTACTGGTCAACTCAAGAACCAAACAAGTAAGCAATGGGCTTGAACGTATGGGAAAAACTGACCCTTACTGCCAAGGAGTTAAAGTATTAAAGTGCATAAGCCGTTCCCTGTAACAGTTGTCAAGCTAATTTTCAGTAAATTACTTAGTCCATGTGTTTATTATTCAGATATAAACCCACTGACTCAGCATGAAAATTATATTACAGCACTGTAATCACAGGCTAATTTTTTACAACTGCAGTCAGTATACTCCCAAACAGCAGCCCTCCAAGACTTCTCTGAGTTCAGAAACAGCAGCTTTTGAGCAAGCATTCGAACTGTATCACACCATCTGGTGGTGAGGGCAACAGGAATGGGCACTGCTGCTGCACATATCCATGTAACTCCATAATAATTAGGGTATTCTTGAGCAAATAATGAATTAATGGGAAAGAATGTGCTTAACACATAGAATGAAATTCTTTACAAAAGAAAATCACTATCATCTTCATTGCAAACATTTTCCATACCAGAAGGTAACCAACACCTGGAGCTCTTTGTGACAAACTCCCCTTCTCATGTCACCCAGTGCATGACAGCCAGTCTACTACTTAAGGTGTTTGACAAAACCCACATAGATAAATAGCTTTCTCTATCTGATAATTTCCAGCTTATGTTTAGATTTTAAGTGGATTTAGAAGATGAAGATGTTAAAAGTGGAAATAATTTAGTAACCTCTGAAGGTCAATACCTGCTAGGAAATTTTAAATTCAAGCTGTCTTTCCATTAGCCCCCTGCTTCATGTGATTAAGTTGTAGATTGATCCCTTGTATCGGGGCATTGCATATAGTGCTCTTGAGGGAGCCTGTGTTGAATATACAATAATCTAAGATGCTACTTCACCACCCCTGGTTTCTACCTGCGAGAAAGCACATTCTTGGCTAATTTTATAACACAGGTGCCCTACGCTGCTACTTCTGGTTCTGTTGAGAAAAGCAAAGTGAAGCAGAAGAGAAAGTAAAAGGCAGCACTCTGATTTGTTGTTGTTGGTCTTCACCATTAAAAATATAACATTAATATTAATCATGTAAAAAGTACATTGTGCAGGTTTCACCTTTTCTTACTTTGCAGAAACCATGCAAAACTGATATTATAAATTAAGAAGAATCAGCAGTCAACTCACAGGACCACACACGTATGTTTGCAGAACAAACGTTTTCTTTTCAACAGAAAGACTCTCAGGGACTTCAATTAGTATTAGATTGCAGTCTTCATATTTACATTTAACTGTATTCACTTCTGTGTCCTTACACACACTACTAGCCTATTGAAATTCAATAAAAAATAACAGTAAGATGAAAAAGTATGCATTAGGTATTTGACAGACAGAGATTAAGAAAGGAAATTTTGAGAGCTGTCATTCTTGCACTTTTCTCTGGATGTTCATCAAGGGTACAGTCCCTCTCAGTGCCTGGTCATTTTGTATCCAATCACTTGGTGTGTGAAGAAGAACCAGAAATCTGCTCCTCTGCTTTCAAATGATTGCATAAGACAGAAAGATACAAGAACAGAAAGGATCTTTCAGTGTATTGTACCGCTCTTAAAAACAAAACCAAAACTAAACCAAAAAACAACCCTGTTGTTGATGTCTAAACACTTATACATAAACACCTGTTGCTCTCCCACTATCTTCCCAAATTTTCTAATTCACAAGAGCAAGTTAGGGAAAAGCAGTAACTAATGATGAAATGCTTTATCTGGATAAAACACCTTGTTCCAGCAACTAGCATTTTTATCTCTCTTTAAAATGCGTGGCTTTTGCTCCACAAGATAATCAAATAGCTCCTAGCTGCTAATTCACAGTAGTCGTAAAAGTATATTTAATTATCGTATAAGATAAATGAGTTCTATTCGCCTGCCTTTCCATGAAATCAGACTTTTCTGACATTGTAAAATGCTTACGGTGGACTCAGAGAAAGCCATGTAACTGCTCTAAAGCAGAAGAAGCTAGAAAAATGCACGAGTAGTGACACAACTATCCCAATCCACATCATCTTTTGTGGAATATAGGAAACAAATATTGACCCCAAACTACATGCAAAGCAAGACAGTAGATCCCTAGTTTAAACCACTGTTTCTGCAGACTTCTTTTATGCTTAAAAGATCTTGCCTTAAAATACGAAATTGTTATAAATTAGGTAATCATTCCACATTTCATCCATCCATCCATCCATTTATATGATTCAGAATATCAGTATTCTACAATAGCTCATATCCCCAAAAAGATCTCAAACAGATTAATGAATGTTAGAAACTGAAATAATTTCTGTCATGGTCACAATAAAGACTCAGTACAAAACCAAAAAGTCTTTATAATAACTCCGTGCAAGATAAATTTCTTTTGACCTCTCTGTAGCTGTATTTCTTATTCTTTAAAAGGGGAAAAAATGCAATAAGCATTTTAAATTTTTTTAGAAGGTTAACAAGACTTGGGCAACTAGTACATGGCTATGCATCATATCAACTAATAGCAAAAGGTTATCAGCTGACAAGGTTTTGACTGATGATATGAAGTTCAAAACTGCATGACTTAGCTCTCTAGTTCTGAGTTGTGAGATAGAAAATACCCTTTAAAGGAATATAGCAAAGAACAAGATAACCTTTCAGATCCCTCACCAGAAGACTGAGAGCTACAGGAGAGCTCAGAGATGTGAAGTTATGAAAAAAAAGACACTGAAGATCTGTTTATAAGTTCAAACTGCTGCCAAGTACCAGCCTGCTCTGCAATGTGACCTAATAAAAGTAGAAAAATATGAAATGGCAGCCTCCTTGCCATTAAGGGTTCATAAGTGTCATCAGGCAGCAGCTTTATCTTGGGGACACAAACAAACCATGGGATTTGGAGAGGAGAGGTGTCTGTCAAATTGCTCAGCATGCACCATACAATGTCATGCCCACCATACCTGCTCTGCCCACTTGAACATCAGGGTAATAGAGCTGTGAATCTCTTTTCCCCTGTGTTTTCCATGAAATGGCTTTAGACATGTACTGGGGAGCAACAACAGGTTGTTTTTAGGTCATCCTATGTACAGGGACTGCTACTATTCATGGTTTTATGTGAGCTACAAGAAATGAAGCAGAAACATTCTTTTAGTATCCTTACCATACGAAGGGCAGGAATAAGTTCCTAATGATTGCTCAGTTCAGGCAATTTCTGTCTTCATATGCATTCTCTAAAACTTCATTTCTCATTAAAAAGCACAAAAGGAACATGAGAGTTTAATGCAATATTACTTTCTACCAGCTAATGTCGACTCCAGAAACTCAATAAGCACTCTGAAAACAGTTTTGAAATTAAAATTTAACAATTCCTTGAATAGAGTTTCTTTACCTTGCCAGCTTTCAAACCTTTGGATCTGAATGTCACACTAGGTTCCTCCTCACTCAGGAATAGGAAGCAGTCAAAAAAAAAGCCCCTTTGTTCCAAACCTTGTATTTCGCATGTGTGGAACAGAGAGAAGAAACTGATCTTTGATCTAAATTAAATTAAACACTTTTCTCATTGATGTGTGAGCTTCCTTTCTCCTAACTGTTCTTTCATCAAGAAATGATTGGGTTTTTTCCAGTTGTTATTAACTTTCACAACGCTGCTAATACAGCTCAATACAGAAAAACGTGCATTTCAATGACCAAAGCTGATAGACACGAGTGCAAATGTACGTTGGTATCAGATTTGTTACGGAAGAAAGCATTTTATCCATTTTCAGAGTAAAATCACATTCTGATACTCAAATTGACATAGAAGAGCCAGTTTTGGTGGAATTATAGGGCTCTCCAGAAATGCCAAATACTTGCAAGGAAAACTTCTCTCCCGACTCCTTTCTTTCAAAGCCACAAGACATTCCGTGCTCACTTCCACAGGGATTTACAAGGCAACAGCAAGGAAAACTTATTGTGAATAGTAATGGTTGCAAAATAAACCTCCAATCCACCTCCTTTTTTTTACTGGAATGATGGTGGTGACTCTCCACAACTCAGTCCAAATTTTGGAAGAAAAGAGGGGTGTGTCAAGGAAATGAAAAACAGAATATGTTTTCTGTATTTTCTGGGGATTCTGAGAGATTGGTTCTCATCATTCAGTCAACATATTCAGGATAAAATCTCTGTGCATACCTTGAGTTCTATCTCCCTACTTTGAGAAGGAAGGTTTTACTTTCATCAAGTTGAACAAAATGATAGACTTTTTCTTCAGACAATAGATGTTTTCTTCACACACTGCTATAAAGAAGACAACAACTCAGCACAGAAGTGTAAAGATGTTGTCTCCATGGGTTAAAAATTTCAGGAAGTCATCTGGATTGCTTTTAGTCTGGAACCTGGAATCCAATTTACTACATGGAATTATTAAGTTCTTCAGAAGCACCCTCTGACAGCTAAACTTTATTTTCAGGTGAAAAGTGGGGTTTCAAGTGCTGGATTCCTAATTACATGCACTGCTTTCCTAGTTCTCCCCATGGATCAACTGATCTCCATGACACTATCACAGTGGAAAGCTGGTTATTGAAAAGAGAATTGGAACCCAGACATAAATCCCACAAATCTATAATTTGTCCAAACCATAATCTATTAAATAATCAGAAGTCTTAAAAAAACTTACCTTTAAAATTTGGTCTGATTCTAGCATCATACCCCGATGTCCTTCCCATCAATTTGTCCAAAAAATCTGAAGGAGACAGTGTCTGTGAGGGGGATTTTCCAGATCTTGAATCATGTTCTTTACAGAAAGTCGTCCTAAATAAATTATTAGTCACCATTAGCTAATATTTAGCTTGTATTTTATTCAAGTCGTGGAGAAATTATAGCACTAAATAAAACTGTCTTAATTCAGTGAATGTAGAAATTAATATTTTTATAGAACAATATAGTTTATTTTTCATCAGCAAGCTTCAGAAATAAAAGTGAGCTTAAAGTAGTATGTGTGGACACAATTTGGTATTCAGAAAAAAATAAAGCCCTCAGTTTAAAAAAGAAATTCATTACAGCTTTCAGACTTCAGAAGATTCAATTTACTCTTCATCTTAATGTGTAAAATAATCTTACAGGGACTTTGATATCCTATGTCATATAATTGCTTTAATTACATGTATGCTGTTAAAACTATATGTTAACACTTGTTTAAGGTGGTCTTAAACTTCCAAACATTAGCTGGCAACACTCACCAGATAACACTGAAAATCATTTGTTTTATTAATGTTGGGAAGGATATAGATGAAAAAAGTAATGTTTTTTTACAGATGCTACCTAACAAAGATTTAAGTCATGCTAGTGAATGTCTGGATTTTTCCCCAACACTGCAAAAACGGTTCCAGAGTCAGTCACATCTGATCTTCAGGAGGTTTTACCAATGAACATTGAGTAATAAAATTTATTGTTATTATCACCAGCTGGTATTTATATGTAAGCTCTTGGAACACATCTCTGCTTTCAGGATTTAAGAGCAGACTTCTGGTACCATATTGTGCATGCAAAATGCCATGTACATAGCATATTATATACTGCAAGCACATTATATATTGCAGACGAGCAGAATTTAGGACTTCCCTGTGGTTGTTCCCTACGGAAAAAAAAAAGCAAACTAAAATTAAATGGTCATATGTGGTGTGTAGAGGCACAGATTTAATCATACAGCATTATCTTGTTTCTTTATTAACCAATTTCATTCTGTCTATGTTTCAACAATATCTCTGAGCTATATTTAAAGTAATTCTATGACTGTGTCTTCTTAACCACTCACTTTCCTTTATACATCTCCTTGAAGGGAACCACTGCATTTCAGGAGTGTTTCACGGGTTCTTTTGTGCATTTCTAGACAAGTATAAACCAATTAGGTATACATGTGAGTCCCTAAAATGAGAAGCAAATATCACTTCCATGATCCTTTTAGAAAAGCACCAGGACTGTTAAAAGGCAAGGTGATAGTAAATTCTCGTGGTGTGATTCCCCGCTTTTTTCGGGTTCCATTTACAGAGGGTGGTTGCTCTTTTTGCTTTCGTCAATGACACGGTAGCATTACAAAATATATTAGATTTTTACTACACAACAGATTACATTCCCCACTTAAAACATTCAGATAAGGTATATAAAAACTGGAAAATTAATCCAGTGCACTTATTTGGGAAGCTCCTACCCAAAATACTTCTGTTGTCATTCAGAGCCCAGTAGCTATGAGCTGCTTTGTGATCTAAGACGCAGAAATATAGACAGTGTTTCACTCTGTCACTGTACATATACCTCACTACTCATAGGAAAACACCCTATATGTGTGCATGTGTAGATACACAGTACAGTTTAATAATGACCCTCAGCTAAAATGATGTTTTGGTCAATAAGACTGACCTGTTTGCTTCATATGGCAAAAAGTCAATAGCTGAAGCAAAAGCACACGAAACATTAAAAGCAAAATTAGAAACAACAATCATATGGAGTGGTACTTTAAGTGAGCACAATCCTAGTCTGATCCAGGGTTTTCCCAAAATCAAAGCACTGGCTCTGTAGTTGCAAATAACTACATCCCTAGCAAAACCAGTTCGATCATTACCAGAGCCTGAAGAGGAGGGAACCAAAGCAACTTCCTAAACAGCCTCTGGTGGGAGCAGAGAATTTGTAATTTGGAAGAGAAACTGAAGATAACGTTTTTACCTATATTGATACTCAATGGAAAAGCCTGTCTTTGAAGCATAGAAATGGAAAACAGATCACCGAAACTTGAGATTTATTTTTTTTGGTGTTTGTTACCAAGCAACGAGTCTCTGAGTATAAGAGGGATAGCCTATATAGAATGAACACGAAATACTCTCAAAAATAGCAAACAAACTAGGTTAATGTGACGTAGCATCTTTATAGTTACTATTCCCACAAGCTTTTGACAAAAATCATCACATAGAGTCATATCACCTACCTGAAGTGGCTTGTCTCTAAGAAAAATGCAAACAAGGTTGTCAAAATTTTCACTAGCTGACGGTTCATTCCTCCTGCCTTCTGTGATGATTTGGAAAATATCCCAGAAACGATTCCAGAGAGACACGGGGAAAAAGTAAGCTGGTGCTGCCTAGATTCCCAAAATCAGCAATAATTTAATTTTCTTGACAATCAGGAAGAGAAGGTCTGGATCTCTACAAATTGGGGGTAAAAAAGAAATGCCAGTCCTTAGAATCATGGTCAGGTCAAGCCTAGGCTCATCTCCAGCAGCCAGCACAAAACAGACAAAGCATCAGACTTGGCCTCACTTTTAGTGTTGGAGGGGGGGAGGGAAGAAAAAAAAAAAAAAAAAGAAAAGAAAAGAAAAAGAAAAAAAGGTAAGGAAAAGAACAGGAAACCTAACTATGCAAGGAGCATCACGCAAAAGGGAATAGCGCTGAGAGCAGTTCTGTTGCCGACATGCTTTATTCCCCTTTCGCTTTGAAAATTAGTATTTATGAAGGACAGTGGGGCTACTGG
>NW_008584876.1:0-34020 GCF_000691845.1 Merops nubicus
GAAGGAGCAAGAGGTGCTGACAAGCTGTGGTAAGCTTGTTCAAAATTATATAAAAGCATTTAAATAAAGAATTTGACCAAGAAGTGGTAAAGTTGGATTCTTGTTCCCTGTCTCAAAAGCATTCATGTTTTTAGCAACTGGGTTTCAAAAAAAAAAAAAAAAAAAAAAAGTCTTACAACTACTTTTGGAGTAAAAACTACAAATCCAGGATGTCATTTGGCCAGGCAGCACTCTTGTATACTGTCCTGCCCCTTTACTTACTCTATATTCCACTAATCTGGCATTATTCTTAATACAGTGGCTTACTATAATCAAGTCTCCCTTCCCCTTCTTGCTTCCCTTTGGTCCTATGAAATGGAGATAGTTGCATCTAGGTGAATTGTCTCTTTAGCCATTACACTATCACACAAAAGACATCCTACATCCTCCCTGCACATACTTCCCTTGTGCCTAGCAAGACTTTGTGAAGCCCTCTAGATGTCTCACTTTGGTAGAAACTCTAGTCCAGCTCTAGTTATCTACATACTGAGATTTTTTTCCAATCAGTTAAAAAGACAACAGCATTCTGTTCCTTAGCCATGTCTTCCAAATGAACAGAGTTAGCAAACTGAACTGCTAGCAATTAAAATTTGTTGCTAGGCTATTCTGCTGGGAAAAAAAAAGAAAAATAATGGCCCAAACTGTTATTATTCCTAGTATTGTCATACAGAGTTGGGAACCAAACCAATCTCATAAAACAGCAGCCACTGCTGTTTTCCACAATGCACATGCATGTTCCCTTTTAGTAGCCTAGACATACTAGACATGCCAGGAGGAATGGAAAGGTACAGAAAGAAGATAGCTGGACATTAGTTGCACTCTAAGCACATGCCCACACTAGCCCCAAAGCTCAGCCTATTCTTCCAAGTAAACACTATTTGTTTCCTTCTCTGCCAGTATTACTTCCCTCTAATGTGATAGTGTAAAGGCTTGCAAGAACACAGTTACTCCAGATTGCTCAAGATGAATGTGGATACGTTTATTAATGAAGTCCTTAAAAAAACTGCAATATGAAAAACAGTGAAATTGCATGCTGGCCAATGAAAAGGTCACTTACCTTTCACACATTTCCTAAAACAGAATTTCTCAAATCAACCTTGTTAAAACCAGGTGCAGCCTTCAATGTGTCCAATAACTCACACAGCTTTTGAAAATCAGCAGTATTGTCAGTGTTTTCCTTTCCAGAAACCATGTTTTTGGGACCTGTCAAAAACTTCCTCATGATACTCATGCTTCAACAATGGCATTTTTCCTTTCCTAATTCCCATAGTACCTGCTATTGAAACTGACCTGTGAAACATCAGGCATACTCTCTTATCCTCCAGGTGCCTGCAAATCTCCAGCTGAGAAAGCTGGGTCCTTGTTACAGTGTTCTGGTATCCCAGCATTTAATTTTATCAATTTTGTGAGAAACATCCTGTTGGCAGATGGTACACTGAAATCACGCAACCTACAATTAGATTAAAATAAAAATATTTACTTTCAATATTGAAAATGGACTGTACTGAAAATGCTTTCTAAAAGAGCTAAGTGAAGGAATTAATGAAAAATCAAGGTTCATTTATTTACACTGTGATTGTAATGGGAAGTCTAGTTAGAGATCTCTCCCTGCATTCAGTTGTTTCCCTCTTTTTTCTTCCCTGCATCCCCAAACCAAGAACGATCTCTTCCTGCATGTCCTACATCTCTTGTTCATACCTCAGGGGCAACCCTGATCTAGTTAACAAGATTTTATAGTGATACAATTTGATGGGATTCTCCAGAAAACCCAGTACAACTCAGTCTCCCTCTGCTCAAATCTACCCACCTCAAACATATTCAAGAAATTATTCTGACCTCCCTCCTCTCTCCCACCCTTCTTTGAAGCTGCAATAGTTACATTTGCTGACCTGTTGTTATCTTCTACGCTTGGCTGGCCTTCACTCAGCAAGCTCCTCCCCAGCTGGCTAACTCTTCAATGTTAACACCTCCATTCACCTGCACTTCATATATGAATTTATACTTCCATACATTAATAAACTAATTTTGTATAAATATCTACAAGACATTTCTATTACTATGTCACTATGGATGACTGAATCAGTTGATTAAGACCAGACACAGTAACAACATCAATCACTTCAGACGGCAACAAGTCTGGTTAGATTGACCTGCAAAACCTATCTTCAAGGGATACTTAAAAAATGGCACAGTATCAAACAAACAGAGGAGCTCAAATATTTTGTTTCCTTTGCTTCAGTGTAATACAATCCCTCTGTTTCTCAGAGCAAGATGAAGTGTGCAGTAGCATACTACTGAGCTTTTAATACAGAGCCCAAACACTAGTAAAAATGATTATTTGTGACATGATAACATAACAAAAGCTCAACTCTACAAAGCAAAGTAGAAAAATGTGGGAAATTTCTGTGAAGATTTGCATTCTGTAATAATAGAGGTATGTTTTGCAGGAAAATGAGAAATATAAGGAAAAAGCAGCATCGTGTAATCAAATGACATAGTGTACAATCAAAGTCACCCATTCTAGAGAGAGAAAAAAAAAAAAAAAAAGGGAAAAAACCTACCCTTGAAAATTTGATCTTGTGTAGCCATGAAGGATTAGTATAAAGTACGTATACAATGACACTTCATTTCGAAAATAATTTACTCAGTACTGTACTAATCCTTCTACACAGTGTTCATATGGTGGGTCTGTTTTTTTAAAAAGAATTAAAGAACTTGAAGTACTCTGAAGCAAAACTACATCTGATTTTTTTGAGTAGTCAGATGTAAGGGTTTTTCCAGGAACATACACATTTATTCCAATTTTTCGGGCTAAATTCCAGCTTTCAATAATGACAATGTTCTCATCTACAGTTATAGAAATTCTTCTGTAATATCTAAGATAGTCTGTCCTGCCACTGAGTAACAAATGTCTTCATTTTAATGCCTGCAAGTATCCTTGCTCTACTATGTATTACAAAGATAACTTAATTAGGGTATGTAAAACTGTTACATAGAACAATTACTCAATGCAACATTTCTGAAAGGACCATAGATCTAACTCACACCTACAGTCCTTCATGATTTCCCCAAGACATTTTGCCCTTCAAAACATATTCCTGTGGAAGAATAAATCCACAAAGACTGAAGCCAAGGGAAGAAAATGTGGTGACCTCAAAATATACAGGACAAACAGAAAGGCAATGAAGTCACCAAGCAAACAAATTTTAAAGATTGAGAAGAAATATATCATTCTGGAGAAGATTTCTGTTGTCAAAACAGAACAAAACCAAGATATTTAGTGCACTTCTCTTACTGACACTTTTTTTGAAGGAAAGTAAATGGAACTACAAAGACCTTGGGTTTATTTATACTGCATCACGGGTCTGCCAGAGAGCTGTGGGCAGGTCAGGGTAGTCTCAGTTATGCTGAAGTAAATATAAAGTAGCTCAGCATTGTAGATACTTTTGTATCAGGCTAAAATCAGACCCTTTATTTTGATATTCGGTATACTAAACAGCCCATCCTGCATCTGTTGGAAGGGACATCTGGAAGCCATCTGGTCTAACCCATCTGGTCAATCAGAGCCAGCTGTCCAGGACCATGTCTAGATGACTTTTGAAATCTTCAAGAAGAGAGATATCATTACTTCCCCAGCCATGCTGTACCAGTGCTCAGTCACATGAAAAAGTGTTTCCCAATGTTCAGATGGACTCCCTTGTGTTTCTGTGTGTGCCCACTGCCCTTGTTCCTGTCACTGGACACCACTGAAAAGAGCTAGGCTTCATCCTCTTTGCACCTTCCCTTGAGGTGTTTGTACACATGGGTGAGATATCCCTGAGCCTCCTCTGGGCTGTACAGTCCCAGCTCTCTCAGCCTTTCCATATGCAAGAGATACTCCAGTCATTAGTCATCCCCATGGCTCTTCACTGGACTTTAGTACGTCAATGTCTCTCTTGCAGTGGGGAAATCAGAACCGGGCACAAAACTCCTGGTGTGTTCTCACCAATGGTGAGACAAATTAAACTCTCCCTGACACCAAAATCCTTCAAAATGACAGAGGTCAAAATCACCTAAAATGACAGAGGTTTTCATATTAATCAGTAAATTGTTGCAATTATTATCTGAAACTGTCAGAGTTCTGCCTATTAGAGTTTAAGGAGTGTCTGCACAACATGCTTAGTCATCTGATTTAATTTTAAGTAGCTCTGCAAGGAGTGGGGAGTTGGACTCAATCATTATAGGTCTTTTCCAACTTGAGATATTCTATGATTCTGTGAAACACAATGGATATATTTATTCATACATAGTTTTAACCATTTTCTGACAAACTGTTTTAAAGTTAATTTGCTTCAGATTTCATTTTCTTGGTTATTGTATATTGGTTTGTGTCAAATTCTAAATATATCAAATCAGCTTCTGTCTGAAAATCTATCATCAAAATAATCAATAACACTAGACTATTTACAAGCCAGTAACATTTACATAGCAACATAGTTAAGCTCCTTCTGATTCTGAATTATAAGGGCCTACCTAGGGCATCTTGACACTGACAGAGCACAAATACCCACTATGGAAAGAATCTACTCAGTCAGTTTGACAGCTAGTTGCAGGTGATGGCATTCAAGCAATTAAAAGGACAAAAAAAATTAAAGAAATGGTCACAATATGATGTTGATAGATGGCTGAGTGATTAGGATACAAAAGAAAAAAAACATATGGGAAGAGGAAAAAAATATCCACCCATGTTACCGAAAAAAAAATACATTTATCATTGCAAAACTTATTAAGGTAAACACTATTTTCATCTAGTCATTTTTATTAAAATGTGCTCTGTTAATACTTGTGCTGAATGTGAATTGTACCATATTCTTGTATTAACTACAGTTGACAGGATCCCATAATCCACACAAATGAATATAAAACAATTATTATTTTTGTATACTAAAATAAAGATTTTAGTCATCACACAGAAAAATTTTAGAACATGAGTTTCAGCATGCACAAAATATTTTCACAGTAACTCCCAGCGAAATACATAGATGAGATAACAGCACTCTTTCTATTGGATACCTTTGTGTAAAACTCCACAACTCAAGCAGCCTATTTTATTTCTTAATTTCTTAAAACAACTATTAATGCCAAAATAAAATAATTTTTATTATTATATGTCAATCTGCTACAATATTATGCCTGAAGTAACTCCAGCCATTGTCATAAAAATTCCATTACATTAGAAATCTATTACCAACAAATGACTGAAGAAAATTAGCTCAATTTTTAGCAAACACCATAAACTACTTTAAAATACATGGAAAATCTGGCATCACCTTGAAGACTAGTGTTATCCTCCTTCATCTGTCACTGTTGACTATAAGGAATAAATTTCAGTCAAGTAATACTAGCGATTGCATTTACACTTACACTTTTGTTGTTACTATATATTTTAACTCTTCTTATCAGAAGATGGATTGGATGACTCTGGGACAACCAGAAACCACCATCTTCTGACTTCTGGCATATAAACATTTCTTCCCACACACACACCCCCTTCTCAGTTTATTCTCATTTCTATTCAGTTGAGCAGAAAAAAAATCATGTCTTTTTAAAAGGTAACTATTTTGATTTTCAAGACCCCAAGTAATGCAATCTGGTAATTTTTTACAAAATTTCATTTGCTATGTGCTAGAAAAATGGTTACACCTGCTTAACTTCTAATCTTGAATATTTTGGGACCTTTATCTGAAAGACACAGCACATCACTGAGTAAACACAGATAAAAGGACACTCTGCAGGTCTCATAAAATATGAGGATTTTTTATGCCTTTTTAAAAATTTAAAAGTACTGTGCCTCTAGCTGTCTATCTGACAACAGAGTGGACTCAGACTATTCTTCCTTAACACTTACAAAAATTGTTTGCCACAACTTTCTATGTTATGTCGTTATCTCCTGCATCCATCCCAGTATGCTTTCATCCTCTTGAAACTGGATACCAAACTCTTATCTACTATAAAGCTTATTAATGCTCTATCTCAAGCTCATTAATGCTGGATATGTAGAAAACATCAGATTTTAAGGAGGTGGTGTTGGTTGGTTGGTTTTTGGGGTGAGGTGGATGAAGTGCTCTGTAGTGGTGGGCTGTTGTTGAGGGTTATAGTTTTGTTTTCTTCTCCAGTAAAATGTATACTCTAAGACAGTGTAGCTTACTTTCATTCTTTGCTTCTGGATGCTCAAAATCAGCTGTGCTGAAATACATAATAAACCTTATCAATTGTAAAACATTTCCTGAAATTTTAAACTGATATGAAATACTACTGAAACATTGTGAAATAATGTGGAAACACCAAGATTGTTTATTGTTAAGTAATGGTAAATATTTTCAAATAAAAATAAATTGATCCAGAAGACATCATACAGAACTTGGTCCAGGTATTGTAAATATGAGGAGGGAAATATAACTGTCAGATTAATCACTAAATAATCTTGGAAATACTATGTAGTCTGCTTTATTATAAATACAGAGAGAATTAAAAAAAAAAAAAAACAAAGAAATATTATAAAAAGATACGCCTTTTTAGAGAAGATTTCAGATCTTTCACAAAGGAAATAGTTCTTAATTCAAATCTATAAATGAAGAACTGATTTTTTAAGAGGAGAACGGACTTGCCCAAAATGCAGAGGCATCCAGAACTCCTGCCCAGGCACATTCAAAAGACTACAGTCTTGAATTGGACTAGATGATGATTTTATGTCTCTTCCAACTGTTCTACTCTGTTCTCCACAGAATTCAATAAAACTGCACTGTACCTAGATCATAAAAGATTAATATCCCTCTTTGTATCAAACACACAATTTATCCAAACTAAGAACAAACCATTTGAAACACCACGTGATTTCAGCTGTTGCTTCTTCTAAATCAGAATTTAAAATCCCAAATGTTTCTGTCATCTGAAGTTAAAGGTGATATCTAAGTCTATTAAATCTAATGCTATCAAGTATCTCTGAAAATGTGACAAGTCTGGGAGGGCTTTCCATTTGCTTTCATATAGCTATTGCCTATAAAGGCACAATAGTCAATTCTAACATGTTTAATGAAACAACCTAATTTTTTAAACATGAAATATTCAGATTTTAGTTAGCCTCAGTTTTATAAAAGTCACTCCAGCAAATTTTTTTAATAAATTTTATAAGTCATTAATAAGTAACTACTGGGTATGACTCATGCTTTTTTTGAGGGCAAAATTAGGTCTGTCTACCACATGCTGGCCTTTTTTAGTTTCCATAAAAATTTAAACAAGTGTAATAGAAAGGTTGTAAAATTAAAAATACATGCCATCATTTTTCACAAAATCCATTCCTATAATTTCAGATTTCTAAGGTGAGACTTTAATTTTCAACAGTGTATTAATTATACTATGGAACTAAATTAGCCTAAAATTTCTTCACTGTAATTCTGTATAATAAGAAGCAACATATTATAAACTCAATAGAGAATTACTGTAAATCCTTTTAACAGGCCCTTATGAAAAGAACAAAGGCTTAAAATGTCACTTATTTTAGGAGGGATGTTGTTGGTAGATGTATGAGGTTGGGTGAGCTGTCAGAATAAGATAAATGAAACTCAGTTGTACCATTAACCTGTGACATTTTTGACAGTGCAAGGCTATGCACTGTGAGAAAAGCAGAATATGTATCTTTTTGACTTTTTCCCACTCAGTGAGTAATAGAACTAAGAAAAAAAGTGCAGTGGTCTAATATAAGAAAATAAGAGAAAAAAGAAAAAAAACTCTTTCCAGCCTTCAAAAACATAAGACCTCAAATGCAGAGACCCACGCCTCAAGGATACTTTACAGATACGTTCTAGTATAATATATAAAAAAGAAAATTATACAAAGTAAATTAAATAAGTTGTATTAAAATGTAGAACACCAGAATAATTTAGTTTTCAGAAATCTTGACATTTTAAGAACAACAAATTATAGCCTCCATATTGACAATTTGATTTATATTTCTGTCAAGCTAACTTTTAGTAACCCTGAAAGGGAAAAGGAACAAAATATTATAAAATTACAATCAGTATACATAAGGCGACAGTCGATCATTGTATTAGGCTCTAGTTCTACCATTATAAATTCAATTAGTTTTTCCTTAAGAATAGGTGATGTCTTACTGAAAATATGAAAAAGACTTTTACAAGTTTTGTTACAAGTATTTTACAAGTTAATCCATATGAAAAATCAGGAATATACATTTTGAAAAAAAACTTTTTAGCTGGCTGATGTTCAGTATTTCAGTGAATTGAAAATGTTACTTAACAGTGTTTTTCCAATTAAATGGAACTGAACTTCTTTTACTTTATCTAGACATTCTTTGAGGTATGGACAAGTTTTACAGAGTAAATACAAAATTTACACAAATTTTTAATGTATTTAGATATGATTCTGCCTTTTTTTTTTTCTTCTAAAATTCAGGAATCCCCTGCACTGTTGCATTGCCTAGTCTAACAAAGACAGGCTTTTCAATTTTATTCTCATGTAACTTCACAGTGGACAGAAAACTAAAAGCCACAGCACAGGCAAGGATTCCAAATTTCTACTGTGTTATTTAATTACATGTTATAGAGGTAAAAAGATATTACACAATAAAAGAATTGAAAAGATGGTTACACAATAAACATCATCACTTCTACCATCAATGGAGGACACTGTTAGGATTAACAGAAGTCACTTGTTCATCACTTCTTGTTAATACTCTTGATTAACTTTTTCATCTTTAATGCATGATGGCTTCACCAATCAAGGATTTTCTGAAGTCTCCCCCAACCCTCCTAAAATCCTACCCTGAGAGTTTGTGAGTACCTTCAATACCAGCCAAAAATATCTGCAGTCAAGAACTTATATTATCATTTTTTTCTCATTTTGAATTCCAGTACAAAATAATTTTCAACAGAGACGAAAGCATAGCATGTAGCCCGTAGTACTGCATATTATTTCAAACTCTTTGAAGAATCTAAACCTGTGCAGGAGTATAATTGTTGTTAGCAATAAAAGAGCAAAAAATATGTAGTACCATAAACAGTAACTTAGGAAAGAGGACTCTAAGGATTCAGTGGCTCAGTTACTGTGTGTTGAGGTACTGCGATATGAGGTAGTGAGCCAAGTCACCTAAACTCAGCAAACAAAGAAAGCATAGAATCATAGAACCATTAAGGTTGGAAAAGACCTTTAAGATCATCAAGTCCAACCATCACCCAAAACTACCATGATGATTAAACTGTGTCCCCAAGTGCCACATCTACACATTTTTTTGAAAACAGTCTTAGAAAGGACACCAGCAGCCACTCAGAAGATTGAAAATATTTGATGGAGTAACTAAGGTGACACTTCACACCAATAGAGAGTGGGCAAAGACATAATTACCAGTCCTTTGAAAATTGTGAGTTCTCCTGCTACTTTCAAACGGATTCATTGAGTGGTAATTGAGAGGGCTACAATGTCCATGGAAGAACAGAGGGTCAAAAACTGCTGTGTCCCCCGCACAAGTTCAGATCGCAAGACTGATATTCCTCATTTGAAGTTCAATTATTCCAACAGAGCTATGTTTTCATTGTTCAGATGGATACCATAGCTTCGGTGAAGGCCACATCATCTTACCCAGCAGAAGTTAAGAGCTCAGAAGGCCTCCATGAAGGTTCATGGAACAGAGACCTGAGATATGGGGAGAGGCTTGTGTGTCCTTCATGTCAGCCCTTACAGTCAATATAACCTATAAGGAAGGTTATTGCAGGAACTCCCCCTACTCTCTACATGTCAAAGCAGGATGAGGTACATGCATCCAGAGTACTAGCTCTACAAAACAGAACTGTAGAACTTGTATTCTTTGAGGTTTTGAAGACCACACGAATGACACTGGGACTCAGGTCTGCCCACCACAGATACATCCTGGAGATAAAACCAAAACTGCAATTCCTTTTGTGGACAGAGAAAACCCACAGATACAGGATTTCTTTAGGCTCTTGTTCATGATGCTTTGTGAGGTGCCTTTGTAGCTGCGAGGTAGTTTTGAAAGCCAATAGACTTCAAAGTTTCAACAGTAACTAGAGATAATTTACTAAAACTCCAAAGAAATGTAATTTTCCTCAATTCAAAAAATAAGAAACTACATTTTGAGACAACAGATAGTTGAGAGAAAACTTAAGTACAGCTGATGCACTTTGCCCTACAAGGCACTAAGAATCTCTGGATTGTTATGTTATCCAGATCTCTGGATACATGTTTTTTGGGCAAAGACTGAGCTCAAGTAGACAGCTGCATACTTAGAGGATCACTTAGACGTGTGTAAATAAATTTACTTAGGACAGAACCTCATTCTGACAAGCAATGAAGACTTTCACAGCAAAACTGCTTTCCTTAAGTGTGCAAGTCTGTGACTACATTCTGTATCTCAAAAATACTACCGTGTAAAAGCTTAAAGTGGTCAAAGTGTTTTGCAGAAATCATTAGCTCAACCTCACATTTTTAAAACTGCCATATCTCTTGCGGAATAAATCTGGAGGCTGCCTGGCACTGAAACACATGTAATCAGACTTCTTTTGTTTAATTTTAGCACTACTTTATAGTTTTGAAATTGAAATTCCTTTCACACCAGGTTTAAAGACACATATCTTTTCTATTTTTTCCTTTAAAAATCAGAATCCAGTTTACATCCAGAAAGATATGGGAATTCTTCAGATTTTGTCTGTATGTAAACCAGAACATTTTCCAGAACTCATATCAAAGATCCCTATAGGAGTCAGATACTGCCATTTTATGGCTCATGCAGGTCCTACCACCTTTAATGGTCTCCCTCAGTTGAATATTCTTAGAGGGCCAAACAAGCAAAAGGACTTTAGAAATAAGACAATGACTAAAAAAAATCTGAATTCTAACCCAGATTTTTAGTAGTAATATCTTCCCTTTCTCTGTAACACTTAGTGGGGAAAAAAAAAATCTATATTATTCTTCTTACTTCAGGAACACAATTTAGAGCACTACTATATTACTACACACAGAACAATAAAGCCTGCAAAGACTTCATGGGCAATCACCTGAAGAATCATGGGTGTTAAGAGAAACAAATCATATGGGTTATGTAGCAGGAAGAGGGCAAACCTGTGACTTAAAATGATCTATACATTTTATGACAAGAGAGAGAGAAAGGCAATGTAACTAAAACCATTTTGCACTGGAAGCTTGAGAGCTAGAAGAGTCTCTTTTGGGGTCAAATTTTGATTGTAACTGATTTGAGCTTCAAATCAATGGCTTTCTGATGGAAAATGGAGGACAGCAATTTGAAAAGTATTTTTGAGAACATTAGTGTGGAGGAGAAATTTAATAGTACCTTCTTAAGAAGGTCTGTCCTGTCCTGTCCTGTCTCTCTCAAATTAATCCAATATACTTTCTTTCAATATTACAAATTATTGTTATGGAAATTAAAATGGTGGCATACAGCCTGGGCTCTTCACACAGGGACTAAGCTCTAGGAGCTGCAAAGCAAACATTTTCATGCAAATACACTTTATTATAAGAATAAAGAAATAGAAATATTAATAAGGGCACCAACACAGACTGAAGTGAAAGAGCTGCTTACATCTCATGGACTTTTTGAAAAGGCTCTTGTTGCCGTGAGATAGAACCAGAGCAATCTGCAAACCCAGTGTTTTTTAAAGTACTCCATATGGTGCCACTTTTCTATAAACTGACATAGAATGACTATGTGAATGTCATTTTCTATGTCAATCTTATTGTTTCATGTTCACCCACACAAACAGCAAATACAAAGGGAAAATACTGCATCCTTGCTATCACTCACACTGTCTCCTTACAAGCATGATTTTTACCCAACGTGGGCCTTATATCTTCCTTCTAAGGCTAGAATTCAAGGCATTCTTGTTATTTTCCACTTCATTATCCCGTTGACTACATGACCTTTTGTATTTTGGGATGTAACTGATCATGGGAAAAGTCAGCAGAGTAATATTGCAAGCAAATGAAAGTCAGCTTTCAAAAGATTACATAGCCTTCAAAAAGCCATCCTAAAATGAAACACAAAAGCAAAAGCTATTTTCTTCAATGCTTTGTACATAATGCTGTGTTGCGTCAAAGAAGTAAAAATCTCTGAAGTCTTTCAATCTGCTAATCAATTGCCTTTTTTCTTCTACATTTTCTTTTGTACTTTAATAGGGGTGGAAAAAATAATTGTTAAGGAACAAGTCACGAATATTGAATACAGCTTGCCTTTATCCTTTTGTTTCATGGTTCACTTTCATCAAAATTTGAAAGCTGACACAGTACTGAGAACTTCCTGACTTTTCTTCAACAGAAGTTAAGTTTAACAGATGATACACTGCTCCTTCACTCGATTTTTTTCCTTTCTTGAGTGAGGTCTAACCGATGACACTTCATCCACCCTCAAAAATTAAATATAATAAATGGCGTAATTGACTTGGCTTTATCTTCCAGTACAAAGTACCATGAAGTTACACTGAAAGAAAAGCATTTGTTGTCCACTTTTAAGACTTGCTTTTTTATTTACAAAAGAATAATTTTTTGAAAGATATTAGAAAAGAAATAAATGTTCTTATCCATCAACTTTTTTAGACTGTAGAATTTTCAGATATTTTCTAGACACAAATCTGAGAACAGAAGGAAAAATTAAGGAGACACTGATTTACATGGCTATGAAAATATTGTAACTACCTTCAGCATTTTAGTCTGAGGAAAAAAATATGCATTTAAAAAAAAATGTACAGCAAATCTTCTAAAATATCTTAAAATATTTCATGAAACAATCTAATTGAGAAAAATCAGGAACAGGCTCTGTAAATGTTCTCATCTTTCCACAATGAATGTTAAATTGACATATAGCCTATGCTGAAGTTAATAAAGAATGAGGGTTGTTAACAGTAGTTAGTGTGCACACTGAGGAGTACAGCAGAGACAATCCAATGGGATTCTTTGTCTGCACAATATACAGGAATGCTATGTAGAAAATAGTGTAGCAATATTATCATGACACTGCATCTGAACTAGTACATTTATCTCCCAACAGTGGTTATACTGTTTTCAGTATCCTAGGAAGGAAAACTGCTACCAGCTCCAGCAACTCTTTACCAATTTAATGGATGTGTATAGTCAGGGCTTTAATAAGATGTGGTTATGCCTAATTTGCAAAATACAATTCTGTATCAAAGTAACATCATGGCTAATTCTAAATGAGCTGTTTCAGGTATTGCCCACAGCACAGATTAACAGTTTCTTCTGTTCTTTACGTTAAGCAATAAGAGGGTGAAACTCATTAAGAATCCTGAGGCCAGGAATTTATTTGCAGGACTCGTTTTTTTCTAGGTAAGTGGTCTAATCACCAGGATACAGATCATGTTCCTCCTTTTATAGTCTCTCTTCTGTCCCAGTTGAATTTTTCCTTCATAACTTTAGTTGAGCACATAAGGACGTGTGAAGTTACTACTAACATGGAGATAGCTCAGAGAGGACTGAATCAGATCTTTCACTTCACGGAGAAAGACTGTAATTATTCAGTCATTACGGAAAAGATGGGCAGCAAGTTAACCCTCTTTTACAAAATCCTCTAAAGTCTATTATTTGACTTAGATGGAAAGGTGTCATTTAAAGATTAAGCCTTCATAGAGAGCTTTATGTTCAGATGGGCCAATCTGAGGAAAGGCAAGTTTTCTAGCACTACTACTCAAATACCTTCATTTATAAGCATGAACATGGAAAAGACCTCTGACTATGAACTAGGTCTATATCATACAGTTACCATACCAGTGATTAACATGAATTAGGTAACAACAACAAAAAATAATCTTATTTCCACCTTTAGCAGGTCTGTTTTGCTATTTTAAAAGGCAGTCAAAATAATTCTTTTATGGGGAAAAAAAATCAACTTAAATAGTCTGCAGCACTATGTCACACTCTTATGTACTCTAAAAAACAGAGACATTGATATAAACTTTTGCCTATCACTGGCAAGAAAGACTGCATATACAATTGTGCATCTTCTGTACCAAGTATATGAGAACAATTGTTGCTTACCACCAGTTCATTTCTGCTTCCATGATGATGTGGGGTTGATGCAATACATTTCTTCTCCACACACAGCTGCACAAGGCAAAGGGCACATAAATCCAAACGCTTAAGTCAGTCTTGTTGTATTTATACCACCCTCTAATGACATTAGATGAACCTGGGCAAACCCTTCACAGAGCTCCTCGCTGAGTGATACAGTTCTGCATCATCCTCAGCTCTGCAGCATCACAAATGTTAAGCTAATCGACAACTTTGTGCAACACAAAGTGCATAGTTTTGCTCTGCAGTGATTTATCTTGAGTTTTACCTTTCTGGAACTTTGATGGCAGCTCTTTATCCACTTCAAATTCTCTAGAATCCAGACCCTGTTCTGGTTTCTCTAGAGCAGACTGTTTCTGCTAAAAACTTCTAACACTCTCACAGGCATTAAGAGAAAACTATTGTGCATTCTCCCACGTGGCTTTTACAGTAATTTATTTCAATTCCTAGCAATCCAAGCCTAGAAGGTCACACAAGTATTAGTGGTAACAGAAGCCCACACCAACTATAAACAGGAAGCAAAGTTAAAAAGTAAGTTATTTACTTCACAAAATTGATTAAATTAGTGTCTCTAGATGGAAAGTCTGTATAGTACTCGAACTGCAACTTTAACAGCCAAGAAGCTCTTATCCTAGTTAATATGAACTTTCAAGTGAAAACAAATGGAGAAATTCAGACCACTTATCTGGTGTTAAATATCATCTCAGTCTACTTTAGAAATGCTTTGAAAACTTCGGCTGTAGATTTTCATATTGGCATAGATCAAGATAGTGTAGATGAAAGCTCGGATCTCATCGCTGTAAAAGGAAGACTGAGACGTGTGCTCAGTTGTGCAGAAACAGTGATGATCCTTCAATAAAGGAACCACATTGGCCATAACTGTAATATACTTATTTGTAAAAAAACACAACCAACACTTTTAATCTTTTGGGAGGAGTCCTCCTATTCAAAGTAAGACATGATCAGACATCTCCTGAAGCTCCATGGGAATTACTTTTAAATAAGTATCAGATACAAGCTGATCCAACAGCTTTACAATATTGCTTCAGGACAAACAAAACTAAATTAAAACATTGCTTGTTGAGTCATTTTGCCATCATCTAAATGTAAGAAAAGCACTGATTGTCTTCAGGGAGAAGGTTGGCTGCTAGTGAGAAAAAAAAATACACCCAGAATAGATGTTTGTAAAATTTATATCAAGTATGTGGAAAACCTGGACTGTTAAATCTTTTGTTCCCCTTAATGAAATTGAAACACTTGACTTGACCAGAAGAATTAAAAAACGTCAGCAGGCTAATGACTAAAGGCTCTGAAAAACAAATAATGAACTATAGCTGATAAACTTTTCCTCCTTAAATGCTCTCCTGAGGCTAGGTAATATATTCACCCTGATTGAATCTCTTCCACAAACCAGGTACACAGTTTTGCCTCTCAGTACTCAGAAGTTGAAGGTTTCTGGAATCAGTGAAGGTCTGAGACACAGATAGGTGTGAACTACTGCAAAGCATTGTGCTGAAAATCTTGTTCATGGGGAGAAAAAAGGTGCCTTGTCTATGGAGCCAAGAATGTATCTTTAACATAATAACCTAATATGTCATTACTATTGAAATCGTAAGAGTGATCCAAAAATCATTATGAGTACACATCTAATTATTATCATGAAAAGAGGAAAAACGTTTCTATTCAAGATAGTTTAAAAAAATAGTATAGTTTAAATTATTACAGACAGAATTCTTGGTTCTTTTTCCTGATATTAAGCTTACACTTCCTACAGGTCCTAATGCAAGTGGTGCCATTCTGATGTTGGCAATGGGGAATAGTACAATTACTTATCATCATCTGTTGATGGCTGCATCTTCTGTCTAAAATGACTTGGGGTCATTTTTATATGCTTGCTAACATGCTTTTACACCTGGCTTTCCCTTCACTTGTGTGCAGCTCCACATGACATATGAATGTACATACATAGTGGCTTTTATGTAGGTGAGATACTTTTTATTTGTTCTCCGTTCCCACTAAAACCAGTTTTGTCCAGTTCCAGGTTTCCTTTTCTTTAACTGACAACAAGTGATTTACTATAGCTGTGGGCTCTGCAGTGCCAAGCCTGTGTCCCATCTCTTATCATGCCACATCACAACTCCTCCACATTGAATCCTGTATTCTTCTACAGTGTATCCTTCCTCAGGCCCCTGCTATCATACCAAGATTGTATTTCTCTATACTACATCTTTATCTTAAATAACAAATATCTCATTCTACATAAAATGATTTCTTATTCCAGTTATCTACAAGAAACTGTTGTCATACTGTACAAAGATTTTTTTAGAAGTGAAACAAAGTAGCTACAGACACCTGGTCAGTTTGAGAAGTCGCCGCCACAGCCAAACGAAGGACAACAAAGCTGCAAGGAGAGTAGGAAAAGTTCAGAGAGCAAGTCTGAAATGCATTGGTCCCAAGGCCTTGCAAACTCAGGGCAAAGTGTAATAAAGGTCAGTTACTAGCAATTGCAGTAGTGTAAGACAGGGCTGCACAGTTGCAAGAGCTCTCTTCTGGCAGCTAAACTGGCAGCTGTATCACATGGTGACTGCACAGGCCAAGGTATAAGCTGAGCTAGAGAGCTCACTGGAGAGTATATAGGTTTGTGGCAAAAAGACATTGAAATGACTGCTGTATAATGGTAAGTACAACCTCATAAAATTAAAAAAGAAATTTCATTTAAATTAAGGGTTTGATTATATTTATTTTCTTTTGTAATGAACTATAAGGCTTAAAGCAATTAAGCAGTTCTAGAAATCAGTGATGAAAGGATACCAGAAAGTTAGTGAGCGAGCATTTATTATTAAAGACCCTTTAATGAAATACAAAGTCTATTTTAAGAAGATGAACTGAATAGAACACAAACAATAGTCTTCATTTGAAAAAAAAAAAAAACAGCAGTGATATAAAGGTAAATTAATAGAGATTAACAGGATTTGAACATACGTTATTTCAACTGATAATATTTTTATAATGACTTAAATTCTTTTAAAAGCTGAAATAATACAGAAGGTTGAAGGAAAAAAAGGCTGAAACAAACATTTCATAATGTGAGACAATAAAGTGGTTAATTTGTTTTTCAAATGCCATAGCAGGTACAAAACAGCTGCACTCTAATTTCCATTACAGGGGGGGAAAAAAAAAAAAAAAAAAAAAAAAAGTGAAACACTGAAAGAATTTTAGGTTAGTTATTTCAGATTCTGCTGCAGTGAGTGTGGGAAGAAAGGGGGGGAACCCTTCATACTCCAGGCATGTCTGGCACATATCACTCCATTTCATGTGACAGCTGTATTATTTACAAATGTAAGTGAGCAGAAATCTGCAGATATAACCCCTTTTTTCTTCTCTTAATTACAGAGACAAAACATAAAACTGCCTCTCCACTATAAAAAGAGCTACATAAACATTTTACCTTTTAAATCAATATGTGTGCTCTGTTTTTTTATTAAAGCACAAACTCTTCACTAGGTAAAAATTTGGATGGATGGACAGCTAGATAGATAGGCCCCCCAAAGAGTGATGGTGGTGGAGTTAAATATAGTTGGCCACTGGTCACAAGTGGTGACCAGTATTTTACAGGGCTCAGTATTAGGGCCAGTTCTGTTTAGTATCTTTATCAGTGATCTGGGTGAGGGGATCAGGGACAACCCCAGTAAGTTTACAAATGACACTAAATTGAGTAGGAGTGTTGATCTGTTCAAGAGTAGGAACACTCCACAGAGGGATCTGGACAGGCTGGATCGATGGGCTGAGGCCAGCTCTATGAGATTGAATAAGGTTAAGTGCCAGGTCCTGCATTTGGGTCACAGCAACCCCATGCAACGCTACAGACTTGGGGGCAACTGGCTGGAGAGCCATCCAGCAGAAAAGGACCTGGCAGTGTTCGTCAACAGCCAGATGAATATGAGCCAGAAGTGTGTCCAGGTATCCAAGAAGGCCAACAGCATCCTGGCTTCTACCAGCAACAGCAGGGCCAATAGGAGTAGTGAAGTGACTTTCCCCCTGTACTCCACACTGGTGAGCCTCCACCTCAAATATTGTGTTCAGTTTGGGGCACCTCACTGCAAGTAGTCATGGAGGCATTGGAAAACATCCAACAAAGCTGGTGGAATGTCTAGAGCACAAGTCTTACAAGAAGTAGCTAAGGGAATTGGGGTTGTTTAGCCTGAAGAAAAGGAGGCTGAGGGGAAACCTTATCACTCTCTACAACTCCCTGAAAGGAGGTTGTAGTGAGGTGAATTTGAGTCTCTTCTCCCAAGTAACCTGTGATAGGACAAGTGGAAATGTCTTCAAGTTGTGCCAGGGGAGGTTTATACTGGATATTAGGAAAACTTTTGTCACCAAAGGGGTTGTCAGGCACTGGAACAGGCTGCCCACGCAAGTGGTGGAGTTACCATTCCTGGTATTCTTTAATAGATACGTAAGTATGATGCTGAGGGATATGGTTTAGTGGTTGACTTGGCTGGGATACTGGTTGGACTCTATAATCCTAAAGGTCTTTTCCAACCTAAACGATTCTATGATTCTATCTACTTCCTCTATTGATTAGAGGAAATTGTTCTCACTTTCTGTCAGCGCTAGACCTGCATATCATCAAAATCAAGACTGGAAAAATGGTATTCTACCTTATTTTGTGCATCAAAGTTTTTAACTGTTGCTACGGGGGCAAAATTTGGTCAAACCTTACTCTGCAGGTTTTAAAGGAATAACACATAACTTACCTCGAGTTCTGAATAGAAGTTGAAAGTTCCTCTGAGTTCAGTTTACTTTGATTTTTAATACAGTGGAAAGAGTTTGTAACAGAAAACTTTTCTTAGGTGCAAATATTTTCCTCAGTGGAACAGTGACTGTCTTAGTGCTAGTAGAGAAGGTTAATGTCTTACAAGAAAATAATCTGCCATTTCCTCTTAAGAATACCTAGGTGTGATACTGCCTATTGAGTTATTCAACCAGGAGTACTAGAAGTTTGTTTCTCACCTTCTCTTTTCTCCTTTTCACACACCACCTATTTGCATTTCTTAGGATATTAACATTTAAAGCTGAGCTTTTTGAGGCCAAAACCATTCTTCTTCAGTTCAGTAGCTTCTAGCATATATGGATGACACGAGTGAAATGCATTTCAGGAAAACATATGTATCAAGGACTAGCTTTGTCTTTGTAAATGAAATCTTGCTACATCTGTTATTTGCATGAGTTGTAGTTTGAAGACAAATCAGGGAGGTCATGACAGGGAAGAGCAGAGGATTTTTTAATTATAAGATAAAAATGTCACACATACATAAATATGTACAGAATATTGCCTGTTCCATTAAAAACAAAACTAATAACAGAGCCCTGATACAGAAATTCAAACCAAACTTGCACACGCACAGTTATTTCAGTAGGATGTCTGTGGTTGTGAGAAATGACAAAAGATGGAGTAACAGCTAAAAAGCTGTGTGTAATTTTAAAATTTGAATCTTTTAAACAATAGGAGACATCTATAAAATATCCCACTGTCTTCTTATGATCTAAGAGAAATTTCTGCCTTATTTTTAAAAGTATTATTGGCCTTTTTTATTTAAGAAAATGAATAAGTCATAGCAAGAACAAAAAAAAAGGCTTTTTTGCTTAAACTAAGCCAATTTTATTTAGACATATTTGACCTCTGTGGTCTACACAGATTCCTGTTTCCAACTCCGATTTCAAATAGAATTTATATTTACTGAATTCATGGCACAACACACCCCTTTTTCCTAGGACTTGAATAAAATTTTAAAGTTCAGTATTGGAAACCACTGTAGCCAGTGCCTAACAAAGGCTTTTGTCCTATGATATATGAAATTTTACAAGTCACTAAGAGATGGATTTATTCAATGTTTAAAATTACAATCAAAATACTTCTCTCTGAAGAAATGTATGCAACTAACACAGAAAAAGCCAATCTAAGTTAGTCCTGGACCCATTCTTTAAATGACTGTAGGAGCTTGAAAAGAAGCTACTGTTGTAGGAAGAGACAGAAACATTATGGTCATTTTGGATGATTAAAGTTCCTAGCAGCCCTTATCAAAAGAAATAAAATGTTAACACTTGTGTCTGGACAATTTTATGTCCAAGTATTTGTGCCCAATCCAGGAATATATTTGATATGTGTACTGTAATTGCACAGCTTTTCTAGGTCCCAGTTTCCACATTAGGTCTGAATGGATTGGAGTTAAAGGAGAAGAAAGAATCTGAAAATGGATATCTTGAAGCAAATTATTTCAGTGAAACATTCCAAGACATGTTCTCTTTGTTTTGTTTTGTTTAATTTGTAATCTGATGTGATTGCAAACCCAAGATGCTATTCTATTGGCAACTCTTTGGTCTTTAGTAGCTCAGAGCTCAGCTCCATGCCTTTCTTCACTGTCTCTCTGAAGGCAGTTAAGTTCTCTTTAAGAAAACTCGTGCAGTTTTCATTTACGAAATCAGTAAATCGTAAATTTCAAAGGACTGATGGGAGTAACTTTTAAAAGTAGTATTATAATAGATACCATGTTATTATATTTGCTTTCTAACACACAGACAGTTCCAGAGAAAAAAAATAATAAACAGTCAGGAAAACAAATTATTTTTAAAACATGTAAAACACTGGCATTCTTAGATTTCTAACATTCCAAACAAAATGTTTACATTATCTGAGGAACCTCTGTTTGGTTTTGTCAAACCATACTCTAAAAAAAAAAAAAAAAAAGCCAAACCAAAAATGCCAAAAACTCAAACACCACAAACACCAAACAATTTAAAAATATGTATCTCTCAATGGGAAATTTAGCAAATTCCATTTCATTCATCAAAAGGGAGACTCAGAGGTGTTTTGGTCAGGGTGTGCAAATTCTTTGGTGGGGACTAGTTTTCTGATATGAGTAGATGAATGCATGACAAGGTTTAAAGGCCAGAAATAAGCTAAAGAAATTAGACTGAAAAGATGTACATGGACTGTTTATCATCACAGCCTTCAAACTGAGAGGCACATTTTCTTCAGCCAGAAGTTAGGAGCAGAATGTGAGAATTACTGCAAAGCTCTGTGGCCTGGGTTGTACAAGAGGTCAACACACACCATTATGTTTGTTTCTACTGAAAACAGTTAATCTCTCTACACTTTAATTAAAGCTAAAGAATGTGCCTTCCAGGAATATGCCTTGATAGCTATGTTCCTGAACCACATTAAGTGTTCCTCATTCCTCATAAAGCATGAAAAGTATAACTCTCTTTGAAGAGTGGTGAAGCTAACAGTTAGAAAGGGGCTTGCTTCCTCTGAGGGAAGTCATTAGCAAACTCTGCCAGCTCTGGATCCACACAGGAATTTTTAACCCCTTCAGCATGCTCATGTAATAGAATCAGTACTGACTTCCCAGAACCTTATTTCAAAACCAGTAGTCATTATTTACTAGCGTAAGAAAGCACAAGACCTCCACAGAGAAAACACAATGTCAGAAGTGACAACTATTTTCCAAGATCTAATGGAAACAACATGAACATGATGTACATACCAATCAAGTTTAAAAGGTGTTCACTTTTAGGAAGCTTTTGGTGCAGTGGGATCCATAGATATGCAATCATTTCAGCATATGCTGCAATAAACAGCTAAAAAAATTGCACATAAATGTCTTACTTATCTACTTTTTCTTAATCTTCTTCTGTCTCTAACTTGAGAAACATGTTTTATTAGACATTTAAAAAATTCAAGACTTTAAAGAGTCCAATTCCCTTAAATTGTTTGTAAGTTGTTTGGTTTCTACACATGACCTTTAAAATTATTTTTGCACGATGGCAATATGATGGCAATATTTTTTCTCTCAGTTAAAAGGTTTTAATGGATAACGTTTCAAGAAGCTGTCGAGAGGCACTACTTAAATATACTATTTTTGAGACATTTATGTTATTGCAAATTTCAATAGTACACATACAAAATAAATCTCACTTAATGCACTGTGTGTACAGAAAAGTATTTACTAAAATCCTCTTTATGTAATCATCTTTTTCATCAACTGACTAGGTTTGGTAATACATCAGCAAACACCATCTTGAAAAGTAGCTGGGGAGGTTTGTTCTCTTTTAATGACCAATATTGATTTTATTTCTAATGTATAACTCTGCAAATGCAAAAGAGCTCATTGTTCAAAAGCATTCTCTCACTGGCCCAGAAAGAACATGGAGGGTCACACATCAGGATGCACACCATTTGAACCTGCTCTTCTACACAATGAGAATGCCATATGCTTGTACCTCTTCAAGATACCAGACTCAGTTTTGGCATCAGTCAAGAGAAATTCCTCTATGGACATGAATATAATACATACTGTATTGCTGCTTAGAGAAACAAGGATGGCTGCAACTTCCCCCCAATTACACCTCTGAATGAAGAACCCTTTTCAGTATCTTCACTCTAGCACCAAGATGATCTCATCTCACACATTAATGGTTGTGTATATAAGAAAATTACAACTCCTAAACACTAGCATGTGAATTGTCTTTATCAGTGTCATCAACAACAATAATAAATATACTTTGTTATACCCCGTTCTAGCTAGACTTCCATATGGCTGTTTTCACTCCAGGCATCATATAAATACTGTAAGCATGCCACACATTTTTGTCAATAATACTGTCAACCAAACTCTAAATATTAACAAGCAGTTTTGCTGGAAAATCTGATAAAAAGGTTTGTATGTTAAAGAAATTTAAAATATTAATCAGAGGCTGTAAATATTTGTTCACAAATAAGATATACGTGATCTGAAAATATCATATTGCCTTTTTTTTTTTTTTAATAGAGTCCTAGTGTCCTATTTATGTATAGGCAGGCCTTCCATAGGAATTTGCTCTTGCTGACTCTAACCTTATATTAAATTCAAATTCATTTTTCACTGAATCACTCAGTTACACAATTAGTTTTGTATTTGTTTATCATTTGAGTTTACCTCGCACAGCCAAACAAGTCTAAATTACATAGTAAAGCAAATAGAATCATATATAACGTTCTTCTCCTTGAGTCTTAAGAAAACTTTATTATTAAAAACAATTTAATTTGATACAAAGCGTCTGAATATTAATTTGAAAGTTTAGGTAGGTAAAATCATAGTGTTATATGTGAGACTAAGTTTGCAAAAGCAAGTGTTTATTTGCCCCCCAGTATATACAAGGAAAAAAAAAATTGTCAAGTCACTTGAAATAACATGTTTAGTTACCTCAAGTGGAAGGTGTCTGTGCCCATGGCAGGAAGGTTGGAACTAGATCATCTTTAAGGTCTGTTGCAGCCCAAACCATTTCATAATTCTGTGACTGCAGAGAACAAAGCAGTCAGTGAGGTTCTGGAATAAAATGAGATCATTACTTATGAACAGTGATTATAATATTCAAAATAAAAAACTATAAATGCTAAACTTACAGTCACACGTGCTTTTTAAGTGGAGGAGTAGGCAATGGCCACACATTTGTGACTTTTAGCTCATTTTTACTATTCCTGAGGTATATAATTCCATGGGGTTAAACACCACAGCACACGGCCATGTTCAACATGTACTTCTACACAGTTGTAGTTTTCACGTGATGATAACAGACACATAAAACGTGTTTTCCCGAGTAGAATTCTTAGTAGCTAACATGGTTTGGTTTCCCCCATTTATTTCTGATAGACTAAATAGCTTAATTTTGCTCAATGCAAAAATACAAGAAAATAAAAAAGTCTCTGTAAAAGTCTTTTGTGCAGCTATGAGTTCAAAGCAAATTTTCCGGCTGAGTTATAAAGTCCTGAAATGAATTTCTAATGAAAATGTTAATATACCTTTAGGTACAAGTGGTGCTAACGGGTGTTGCTAAAATAAATAGAAATCCCTGTCAGCACCAAAAGAACAGCCCATCATTAGAGGCACTTTTATAGAAGCTTTTTATTATATCTGGGTGACGATAATCTTCCCACCAGTGGGCATGCTGGGTTTTGGCACATATCAAGTTTGTCAGAATCATTTTACACATTCCAAACAGCAGGCAGAATAGACAATAACAAAAGAGAAAAGAAACTTTCTCAACATGATCCATATCTTTTTTCTCAGGAGTAACTAATGCCTTTTTAGCAAGGAATCAAAGTACCCATTTAACCAATTCACCATGCATATTAGAGCTATTGTCTTGATTTACAGCAGGTATACCATACCAATGCTTCTGGTCCACCCTCAGCTGTGATAGAAGAGTGCAGAAGTCTCTGTGTGACAACAGAAAATAGTTTTAAGGCACTTTTCTTCCAACCATGTGATCTTGGTGCTTAGCAGACCCTAAACCAGCCTGCTACAACTCTCTGTGTCCCCAGAAATCTACTAGGGAAGAACAGGTTCATGATAACATTAGGATACATTAGCTAACAGTCTCTTAACACAGACCTTTACAAATCTAGTCTCACAGAGGAAAACAGCACAGGGCAGTTATTCTGAATCACCCACACAAGCTGTCCTCTTCAGTGAAAATCATCAGTTGCCATCTGTACTGTTCTGTGTCAAAATAAGGAGAATTGCTACCCAGTTTTCCCAGAAAAGCCAAGATCTTACTTTTTAGAATACTTGGACAGCATATCACAGCCAAAAGAAACAAAAGAATAACACAAGGCAATCATGGGAACCGTGACCTGATCTTGCAAACACCAAAACAAACTGTTCAAAGTAAAATGTGTGAGCCTCCAAAGAGGTATTGGAAGGACTGGACCACACTGAAAGCAACATCAGGAATGACAGTGGACTTTACTGACTATATTTCCCATCCTAGTTCATGCATATTGCCATGTTACCTCACTTTCTGGGTGATGTTAAGAACAAAATGTTGGACTGCAAGTGACCATAACCTGCCACTCCCACAGAAAGGGAAGAGAGAAAGCAAGGGTGAAATCTGGTCTGCAGAACTTCCATTGCTGACAGCTTTCTACTGGAGATGTAAAGAGAGAAATTTATCTCTCACATTGGAGTTAATTCGAAGGGATAGCAAATTAAAAACCAGGCAACATATTCTTATACTAAGTTTATCACACTCTGGAAATGACTGAGAAATGACAAATGTAGGCTCTCACAGTTGTTGTCATTCACTTTTCAAGACATTTTCAATATGGAACAAACCAATGGATAGTTGTAGTAAAATAGCACAGAGACCAAAAAAGTATGTCATGGGTGCCACATCTGCAAAAAGAGTATCTTGTGTACGGAAATACATTTTGCAGAGCAACCCACAGCTTACTGACGCCCTCGTAGTAATATGTGCTGTATTCCTAAATGGCTAATTAATGAAAAGATACCATCAAGCATGAACCTGATTTCAAAAGTTACACAAAAATTTCCCCAAGGTACATAACAGGCTTCAGTTACAGGATTCAACTGAAAAAAAAAAAAAAAAAGTGCAACACTTGACAGAATTAGGTATTTTCTCCCTTTATCATTCAAAACTCAAGCATATGTATTACATCTGCCAAATGTGGCATCACATCATAATTTCAACACTGTTCTTTATTTACACACTTCTTCCCACAGTTATCAATAACAGCTAGACCCAAATACTGAATGTTTTGAATGACAAGACACCTTCATGCCTTCAGATCCAGCTTTTCAGATGACAGCACATGGGTGAAAGTTAAATTCCACAACCCTGAGACTGCTATGATTCTTTTTGAATGACCACCATCAAAAGTAATACACATCAGCTAGCATTATCTGCCTCAAGACAAAAATGAAAATAAATATTACAAAGGGCTAAATTAAGGATTTAGTTTAAGATAATATTCCTTCCCTTTGACGCTGAAAATAATTTTCTCAATTCCATATGCACAAGTTTATTTTTGTTGCTACTTTTCTTCCAGGCTTTCTGCCCACCTCTCAAAAATAACAGTCTCTTGTGGGGGGGGGAAATCCTAAGTCTTCTGAAACTTTTCCAAAATTATATACATGCTTCACACTTTATATATCAAGATTTAGCTTGGAGCAAGTTTTTAACACTAATTTATAAATCCTTGAAATACGGGTTTTTGAACAGAATGCTAATACAACTCTAACTATAGAAAAGCTTACAGGCACTGCTATAATGAGAGAAATAATTACATCAATAAAATTGTCCTAGTTTGACATTAACAGTTTGCCCATACAAACAATTCAGAATGACTAACAAGCATTATAAATATGACTGCTGTCATAAATCAAAGCTATCTATGACAAGGTTCCATGCAGCTCTTTGGAGTAATATGAAAAGAAAGTATCATTAGCAATATTGGGAATTTCATTAAGTACACAATTATGAACTTTGTCTTCCTCTGAAAATTTCATCAACTATCATGCTTGGGAGTAAATACAACATAAAAGACTTAATATCTCTTCAACTGATTGTAGTTATTTCTAAACACAGGAAATTATCATACCATTATTATCTTTGTGGTAAAATTTACATCATCCAGTTTTCACATCAGTTATTTCAGGCTTCTGTTATAGGAGTTTTCTATTTTGTAAAGATATTTTTTTCTCCACATTCTTTGAGGGATTTAAAAAAAAATGAACAGCCTTGAGTAATTTTAGCATATGAATGTTTTCATAAAATCATAAATACATATTGAAAAGATGAGAGTCCACACATACTTCTGACCATACTCATTTTTAAAAAATTGCCTTCTACTCTGATGTAGGATTTTCTTTTGTTTATCTGCTTTAAACTATAGGCAAAAAGTCTTAAAGCTAAATCTACACTATTCTATCTTTAAATATGCTGGAGGATGTTCCAGGAATAGGAATACACAAAATTCCTTATACATTTAGAAACTGATTTGGTGAGTGTAAGCTTGTAAACAAGTCTCAACATGGGTTAAATGGTCACCTTTCCCCACAAAACACATGGCTACCAATAAGCTAATGAGCTAAGAAAGCAGCTCTTTTCCAGAAGAAAGAGTTCTTTTCCAGACTGCCTTAAGAAAGCAAGCATCACATTAAAAAGAGTAGTAAATACATTTTCATAAATACTTGCAAATGCCACTAATACCTGCCAAGGTCAATGAATACCTCCCTGAGTGAAGAGGAGAGTTTGTCTTGGAAATATGGCAATATTTTTTGGCCGTTATTGAAGTGGCTTACAATCTTTATCTTGGTACATTCCCAAATGTGTTGTACTGATGAGATGATGAGTCATTATAAAGCAGAGCCTAAAAACATAATTAGATTAAAAAATATTTCTCAATAGTTTCTGAAAGATGTAATATTTTTCAAGCACTTATTAGAATGGAAGCAAAATGATTTTTTCATAATCTGGCCGTTCTGTTATGGATTGCTCTCAAGTCCAGTGCACTTAATTTGTGTAACATATAGCCATGATCTATGATATGTAGCATCGACTCAAGCAGAACTGGTGAACTCTTTCTTTTTCATTTTGGATAGGGCATCCAGAGGGAAACATTTAAGTAAAATAAAGAGCTTTAGTATGCAAAGTACGTTGCTACAGTAAATTGATGAGTTAAACTATATTGATAATTCTCCTTACTCTGATAAATGTCTTCCTGACCTTTGCGTTTATTACGTAACAGACTATTGCCAGGCACAGCTGTTAACATAGATATCAAACCTCACCATTATGTCCTTTTGTTACAAGTACATAAAATTTTCTGCCCCTACAAGGATAGCACAGCTTGAACTAGGAAGTCCAATGTATTGACACCGCAGATAACTATACACTGTTGAAAAGCTCAAAGGACAGCTTCAAGAGAGAAAAATTCCAAAACAGGTCTTATGTCAGGTAATCAGTCACAGCACTGTCATACTAATGGCTACGGAAAAGCAGGGGAGCGGTGACAATCGGTGAATTCATCTTACTACTGTCCTGGAAAAGCTGCACCTGTATCCCTGTGCACTTTGTCTCCCGCTGTCCCCCGGCAAGTGCATTCCATGACAGTGGATCTGATAGTGGGGATGTTACCTATCTGTCATCCCTTCCTCCTGAAAGGCACCTTGACTACAGCTGACTGAAGGAGAGCAAGCAACTACGTCCTTCCTCCAGCCACATATAGGTTTTTTTGTTATTATACTGAATTCGCAGTGAATTATGAATAAATTCAAAACTTTATGAAAAGATGAAGCATCTTAAAAATAATTTTTGTCACATATATAGGTATCTGTGTATATACATGTGTGTATAAGATATGTTTGCACTCCCCTAACAGTTTTGTAAATCTTTGCAATCCTTTCATTTTTGTCACATATATACACACATGTATATACACAGATATCTATAAGATATGTTTGCGCTCCCCTGACAGTTTTGTAAATCTTTGCAATCCTTTTGTGGTAATTCACAGTAACAGGACAGCTTTAGTTGCTAACAGCTCTCATATTAACATGGCCAAAAAAAAAAAAAAAAAAGGAAGTTCCCCACACCCTTCTGATTTTCCAGTATTCGTAGGACTACTATAGTTAATGCGTCTGTATATCTGTTTGCTGTCAGAGACTGTAAAAATGTTTTCAGGGTTATGCCTTGTTTCACTTTATCTCCACCTATAACGTAGGGGAAACATGAAAGCCTTCCTTTCTAGTATGGATTCACAGTCTGAAAAAGACTCTGAAACAAAACAGCATCCAGATCTGCCTTGGGCTGACAACACAATAAAGAGTCAAAGTCAGTTGAAAAATCTGGGCCTTAATAATTAGTCCTGTTTTCTTTGATAAGAAAGAAGGCAACGCTTCCACATACCTTCTTTTTCAATGAAATCCATCGCTCGATTTTCCTGTAATTTTGGGGTGCTTTTGTAGCAGTTATTATAACGTGAATGATATAATAAGCTTTGGCAAGAAATTTAATCCTCCATTCTTCCCAATTTTTTTTTTTTTTTTAAATAATAGATCTTTTGTTGTGTTGTTGCAATCTCATAAAATTTTACTGACATATTTTATTAGACAGAAGTTTAGCTTGGGGATTTCTATTGGCATGAGGTTTAAAAATTTAGATAAGACAAGGGAGAGTGTTAATTTTCATGATACTATCTTTCCCCATAATGATAATAATGATTTGTCCCATCTGTCTAAATCTAATTTAACAGTGTTTATGAGTGATTGAAGGCAGATTTTAATTAAGTCTTGTAGTTGTATTGGTATGTATTTCAGTCCCTCCAGGGATCATTTAAAATTTCAATTTTCAATACTGGGTATGCAACCACTACATCATGTACAAAGCAACCTGGGCTTGAAACAGTTAATTTTTGATCCCGATGTGGATCCATCAGCCAATTAAACCAAATATTTCTGAAAGGGCAGGGTTTCACTGTTCACCACGTTCATATCCCAGAAGCTGTTTTAATTTGCCAAGAGTCAAATATCCAAGGTAAAACGTGAAGAAGTAGCACGCCTTTATGCTGTCTCCATTTTAACAAGGAAATTATTTCTTAGAGTCCTGTTATGTAAAAATATACTTTTAAGCAAATTTTTTTTAAAAAAAATCTCTTGAAACTCTTTACCTAAAATATAATATCATGATTTTTCTCATAATCCTTGCAACCTTCAACTGTAATCCTAACAGTAGTTTGTATCTTATCAATACAGAGCAAGTCTACTAGATTAAATTATCCTAAAGTAAATCATATACCTTAAAAATAAGAGTTTTAGCTTTTAAAGGAAGTTCCTGAACTTTAAACCGCCTAGGCCAGCGTACTGATATAAAGCACACCAACACTGAGGGCACCCTCAAAATTGAAATGACATTTCTACTGTCCAGCCTGCTCACTCGAGCTTACAATGAATCTCTATCTTTGCCCTTCCATCAATGACAACAAATTTTAAACTGCTGACTCTGTTGGTCACATTTTACCTCTGTAAGGACATATGTACTGCTTTTACAACTTTCACATTTTAAACAGGACAGTGATTACAGATGTAAAGAACTCAGGTTTAGGCTTTGAATTTTTACTCAGGGAAATCTGCACTGAAGTGTCCTGAGTTTTATTCACAGTAAAGTTTCACACATTTCAGAAAAAAAAAAGTTCCACACAAAACCCATAAGCTTAGGCATGCATTTTCATCATCACCAACATTTAGAGCATTAGAGTATTTTTATATATGCACAAGTAGAATACATGTACAATAATATCAGAGATCACACAGCCTATGCAGATAAGAGTAGCTTACAGCTTTTATAAAATTAAAAATAACACTCTTCAGATTACTCAGGAACACTGAGTGTGATCACCTAATCTAACCTCATCTGTGTAAAAATAATGGATTTGAATGTCTGGTCCAAACCAGTCACCTACACTAGTTCTGCAGTTAATGGAGACATTTGTGCTACTGCAATACATATACACATCTTATCTCAACCAAAATAAATGCACATATGGGATAGCTTGGCCCCTTTAGGTACTTATACAGCTCTGTTGACTTTCTAGAAAGTTAGGCTGAGCAGTCAGGTTAGACTAGGTTTGACTGCCTTTGGTAGTCAAGAAGAGCCAATGGCTTCTTACTGAATACACTAAGCATGAAACATATGTGTTGCTGAAGTGGTGCCTGAAATTTGTAACTACTACTCTGGAACTTTTTTAATTTCTGTCATAATTAATAATGTAAATAACAAAATCATGCAGGCCCAAGAACACTCTCCAATATAGGTTTGCTTATGCACAGTATAAGGTCCATAACCTTGTAACAGTTGCTGAGGCTCCAGTTGCTGGCCCTCTGAACATTAAAGGACACTTCGACTAAAGGAAGAGTCATCCTGCTATGGAAACAGTAATACATTACTTCTTTTAAAATCACAGAAACCTTGTTATTGACCTGAGCAAGAGTCAGATATTTCCCTTCCACTGTTACTGGTATTCACTAATGTCCTTTCATATACGCCTGTTTACCTGGGCATGTTTTCATACCCTTTAAGAAAATACAAAACATGGAAAGTTTGTGCTAAGAATTCAATCAAATAAAGCACTTAAGCACAGATTTAATGACAGCTAAATGCTTTCTTTCAAAGAGCTTATTTTGCTGCTCTCATTTTACTACACAGGAAATGTTGTCATAAAACAAAATGTCTAATTAGTGTGCAAATATAAAAATAATTTTAAAATGAAAAGGTTTTTCTCCCAATCCCTAATTCTACAGATGGGCCTCTTTCTTTCATGTTTGGAGTTTTTTTAAGTCATGCTAAGTAACCTGACAATTAGAGAATGTAATTGCAGACTACTTCAGTATTAGGTATATTTGTTCAGAAAAGTTAAAAAAAGAGTTTAAAAATTCACTAAGAAAACTGATATAAGAAGAACAAAGCAACATGCATTCTTTAATTGTGTAGTGTGCTCTATTGTGCCACTAGACCATCTTGAGGATGCCTAACAAAACATGGACTAAAGAGAACGAGTGGACATCTTTATCTAGATCTTTCAAAAGCTTTTAATTTATTTTATGAGATTAGTAGGAAAACCAGTGCACACAAGTGAAGTGTTACAGTGGAGTGAAGACTGGATGTAACCCCAAAATACTGCCAATAAATATTCAGAATTATTAACATTAATAAATTTTGAGGGCCTTCAAAACTGTTATAAAATCGCTGTTAACTAGACAGAATGAACCAGTGGATCATTGCAACAGTTTTGATAATACAAAATATGGGAAAGGCAAAGACTACAGTAGTTATTAAATAGTATTATAGTATGTGGTAATTTTATAGGTAGCAGACTGATCATTTCCACTTACAATGCAGACCCTCGTATGCAAAGATTTACTACAACAGAAGAAGAATAATTAAATGTTCAATAATTGATAATAAAATCAATGTATTTATTGTGTTACTATATAAGGCATCCTCCACCTCACTATAAATCCAGAGGGAGATGCCCATTTTCCTGAGGAATCCTTTAAATTTTGACTACGTTTGATGTCTAAATAACTAGTCAGTAAAGGTTACTTTTAAAAAAAAAAAAAAAAAAAAAAAAAAGGGGGTTCCTCTATGGAAGCTATGATTTTTTTCCCAAAAAAAAAAAAAAGGGAATTCCTACTAAGCTAGTTTTAAACCTACATAGTTAAATGTGCTAGACTATTAGATATAGTGCCAAGGTTTTTATGGTTTTTTAATAACTCTACTGTTTTCTTATCAGATGATGCAGAACCAGTTATAGTAATGAGACCAATTTAATCACAGAAAACAACAAATAATGACTTGAATATAATACTACTGTGGTTTGTTTTGTCTCATTTCCAAGTTATAGTATAATTTCAACAGTGTAGTCCTAAAGTACATGTCATATGCACTGCTTTTGCCACAGAAAGATAGAGAAAAAACATGACAATTAGTTATCTGGGGGAGAAAAAAAAATATTCTGTAAACACTTCTGCAGACCACCAAAAACACTATCCCTCTTTCATATTGTTATGTTCTTGGTTAGAAACCGTGTTAATTTTATATAAAGGCTTCCTTATCATATCATCAACAGCAACTGTTGCATGGCTCATTCCAACACATAGAAAGACTACAAATTTGCAAAGCAGTTGTCCTTGTTTCTTTTTCAAGAGCAGACCTATCTTGCTATGATAGTCCCAACCCTGAAAATCACATGCAATTTGCTGAGGCTAGTACTCAAACAGGTTAGTACTGCAGAGACAGATGCCCACAAAAATTCCCAAGTACAGCATGCCACCAGGATTGCACATGGCTTGAAAGATAAGCTGAAATTTATGATCACTCAACAGCAGGACAAATTCTGGACCATTTTATTTCCTGTTATTTTTCAGTATTGCTGAGACACTGAGTCTCAAGTGGAAGAATTTCAGAGAATAGTAGCAAGGGTGACAAAAGGCTTGTAACACTCATCACTAAGCAGGCTGGGATTCTTCTACATGAAGAGGGAGAAGGAAGGAAAGGAAGAAGGAGGGGGGGAAAAACAAAAATCAACTGAGGGGCACTGCTATAGTAGAGATCTATAAAATCATGAGAGGTATGGGGAGATTGGGTAGGGAGTAGCAGCTTATTGCTTCTTTCAGTAAAGGACCTAAGGAGCAGTAACTGAACCTAAAAAAAGCTAAGAAGAAAATCGTTCTCGTAACGACATTAAATTGCAGAACTCCTTTCTGCAAGGCATAGCTGCAAGAACGTCACATGGGTTCAAAACATGGTTAGATAGCCTAATGAAGGAGAAAACCATTTCAAGTTTACTCAAGGAAATACACAAAAATACATTTCCAGATACCTTGAGGTACAAATGATAGGATGTTCTCTTCTTTGCTTGTCCCAAGTTTACATGCTTCCAAAGATTATCAAAGATAATCAAAAGATTATTTTAACTACCGCTGGGGAAGGGATTCTGAGCTACAAACCTTTGATCTAACTTACTACTGTTACTGCTACAGGGCACATGGAAGTGCAGACATTAGCACAGTATTACTGCCTTTTTAGTTTCACAAATAACACTGAGAAGCACCACTCACCATACAGAAATCACAAAGCTCCAGCATATCCAGTGGAACAGTGAATCACATTACATATTACTCTCCTGCATAACACATGAACTCTCAGCTGGTGCATATATTCTTCCAGCTGTATTACTTTCCTGAGTTTCAACACCTACCCGACTTACTCACAGTCATACTCTTGATACAGAGCAACAGTCATTGTTATAATCCTTATTCAAACTGATTTGTAGCCAAAATCAATTGACCCAAACTAGCAAGATTACATAATTTCCATTTGAAAAAAAAAAAAAAATCACAACCTATCACTGAAGCAACCTAATTTTGCTGCAGTAAAAAATAAAACATGCAAACTGGTGCATCCTATATCTGTTGCAGAAAAGTTTCTGTTGTGAATCCAATTAAACATAATGATAGATTTGATTTTTTTTTT
>NW_008584877.1:0-4973 GCF_000691845.1 Merops nubicus
GGCCTGCCAGTGCAGCCAAGCTGCTTTTTCTTTCTGCTTTCACTTTTTTTTTTTTTTTCCATGTCGACCGCCCCATGTTGCACCAAAAAATATAGACATGGGATTTGTTTCCCTTCCCGGGGACTTTTCTGCACGTGGAGGTGCTGGAGGAGGGCGGGGGCTGCTGTTGGGGCAGTGGTAGGAGCCAGCCGTGCTGCTGTAGGCACCGGGTGAGGTTTTCTACTGCAGAAGGTTGAAAGATGAGTATTTCATAGCAGAACCTGTGGCCCAACGGCCCAGGAACTCTGTATCATGGGGCTGGGGCTGCCTCAAGGGCAGTAAACCCTTTTTGGGCAGCTGCGGTGCTGCCAAGGTAAGATAGATACCCCAAATTTTTATGTTCTGGTACATTTTGCAGAAGCTGTGGTTGACTGAAGGTCCTCTTGCCACCAGTCCTGAGCATACCGGTGCTTCTCCTGAGTCACCCCACCAGTGCAGCTTAGCCCCCACCATGGGCACCAGTGGCTGCGTGAGGGTTTTCAGCCCCATTTGTGCAGATGGGGTTGTGGCCCTGGGGACCTGCTCGGGGCATCCATCAAAGAACAAGGGGACTCGTGTGCATGAGTTGTGGGAGCACCCCAGTCAGTTCCTCTCGCCGTGTCTCGGCACACGTCCCTTCCCGGGGACAAAGCAGCACAGCTTCCCCTTGAGCGCTGCGGGGGCGTGCTGGCGTGGTGGCCTCAGCCCTCGCCTGTGTTTGCTAACTTGTGAGAGGGTAGGACCCACTTTGTCACTGCCGTTTAATTCCCCGAGAGCCCTCCTGAGTAGTTTCTGGGGGTGTGAGAGCAACAAAAGCCTGTAATGAAAAGGAGAGGAGATTTTCAGCGCTGGCATCCTGCTGGGAGCGATCTGCGCTCCTCCTGGGCAGCAGGTGGGAGCTTCGCCATTGTCCCTAATGGTTATTAGCCAGCGATGAGCAGGACAAATGTAGGGTCACCTCTCCTGCTGGCAGGGCAGCAGTTGCAGGATTTAAAGCCCCTAGGAGAGGAAGAAATGACATGGTTAGTACCTACAGCTCAGGATGTGACCTGCTCGGTTTTAAACGATCTGTTATCCATTGGGGGAGGGAGAGCTGGGGACTGCTAGAGCAAGTTGAATTCAAAATATATTGCATACTTGAATTAAATGCAATCAGAGACATTCACTGATACCATAATGGCTCTTGAATAATCAGCGCAAGACATAGCACTGGGCTATTGAGTATTTAAAGCAAGATCCAGCAAGACAGAGATTGCAGCGGGCTGCCTTTGGCAAGGGGTGGTTTTTGTTTGCGATGCCATGTGCTGTTTCTCAATGAAGATTTAAAGCAAAGGATGTAAAACAGGAAGCCTTTACATTTCCAATTAAATTTGCTTGCTTCTTACTGTTCATGTTCAATTAAAAAAAAGGCACGTCTTCCTGGGTTTCTGGGCTCCTTATGGATTTGCCTCATCCCACCTCCGATGTGTTCGTCTACTGCATCTCACCCCTCCTTCCTTTCTCCTCTCGGAGTGCTCCACAGTTGGGGGTTGATCTTTCTCTTGTGCCCATTTAACTGGAGCATCTCTTCCTTCTTTCCCCCGAGCCACATCCTCACCTCGGGTTGCCCCTTAAAAACTACCCATTTGCTTTTCTTTCCTGCCAGTTCTAAACGCTGCGTTATTACACCGGCCCCACTACTTTAAATTTAGTTGGGTTTTTTGTTTCCTCATCATTAACAGCCTCTTTGAATTTGTACCTTAGTGCTATTAAATTTCAGGGGGGTTTCATACTTAACTTTGTCTCCATTAGTAGTTTGCCCTGTCTGGGAGCTCCTGACCCAGAGGTGTGCAGTGAAGTGCAGGGGCTGTGTTAATAGCTGCACAGCCCCGCTGGCCTCGCCGTCTCCGAGCACTCAGCAAAGAGGAGCTGTGGCTCGGGGTCTCCCGCGGGGCTGGGCACCTTGGGTTCCAGCTGGATGAGCTGGAGCACGGGCTGTGCCAGTGGCTCTGTGAGATGGGGTCGGTGGCAGGAATTGAGATGTGCAGGGCTCCCAGCTGCCCGGTGCCACAGCCAGCGAGCGGGCTCCTCTTTCTGCCGCTGCAAAGCGTTTTATGGGGCATTCTTCAAAGGATTTGTATGAAACTAAATTGTGTTGTATTGGATTAGGGCTCCATAAGTTTACTATTTGCAGTATAGCATACATCTGCTCCCATAGTAATCTCCCCTTGGATGGGATGCACGTTTGTTCTGTGAGCTGCTTCAACAGGAAAATAAATGTGCCCATATCAGTGTGTTATTGAGGGAGTAAAGGGATGCAGCTGGTCCCCAGCTCATTCAGCAAACCTGCGCCGTGACTTACAGCTCTGTTCTGCACACACTGTGCCACTGGCTCCTCGCAGCGCTGCCTGGTAATGGGAGGGCTTAGGAGTGGGTTCAGTCAGGGCAAGATTCCTGTCTAATGCTTGGTGCTTTCCAAACCCTGCGGTAAATCCCCTTCTGAATGGAGCACTGTGCTGGCCTTTCAGGGCTGGGGAGAAGGGAGGATTGAAAGGTTTGCCTTTGCATTCTGCACGGCTCGCCTGACGCAGACATATAAACCACAGGAGGTTTGTGCTTGTGTTTTCCCAGCTCATTTCCCATAGCCTGAGAAGTGATCCCAGAGTGTCAGGTGGCATGAAGGCCACTTTCCATGTAGAGCAAGGCGAAAGAAACCAGCCTGCTCCTCTGTGTGGCTAGCTCTCCTTTATCCTTTTAAGTGTTGCTTACACAGAGATGGAAATGGCCGTCCCCAGTTACAAATTTGGACTCGGATGGCATCTCTCTGACGCCGAGCTTCATTTCAGGAACTTTCCATGTTAGGGCTGGGGAACCTTTCAGAGCTGCTGGGATGGCAGGATTGTTCTTTCCCGCAATGGAGATTTGGTCTGTTTCCAAAATGTATCTTTGCCCATTCACTGGGGAAAATTAAATGCCCAGACGGTTCTTCTTGGCAGCCTCTGGCTTCAGAGAGACTTCTTCTGCCTGGTGGATCTGGCCAAGAGGCAGTGAGGGGCTGTAAGGTGCCTTCCAGCGAGTGGAAAAGTTCAATGTTGACAGCTGTGAGGGGATGAGAAGACTTGCTTAAAATAATTAGGTTTTTGCAGTGCTAAAAGTTGGACTCTTCTCTTTGTTTTGAGGGAGATGAGTCAAACTTTGTCTTGGAATCACAAGGAGCAGAGTTTCCTTTTTCTTTCTTTAAATGAAAGATTAGAAAGTCCAGCCTGGCCTCAGGAGTCTCGGGGGCTTTAGGAAAAAATGCCAATGTCATAGAATTGGTCAAGGAAGCCATACACCAAGTTAATAGTTATCTGAGGCATGCTCATAGCAGGAAAGGAGATTAAAGACACACTTTGTGGAGGTTTGGCTAACTGGAAGGCAAAAGAGCTGAGAACTCGGGACTTTGGGCATTCATGTGTATTTGCTGTTTTCCAGCTGCAGTCTGTGGTGCACAGGGCACCCTAACAAGGCTTGTTGCTTCTCTGATGCATGCAATCATGTCAATCAGAAGTAAATTAAAGACAGTGGCAATACACTGTGGGAGTCTGGGCATGAGTAGGAATGAACCCAAACCATGGGGGTGTTATGAAGGAAGTCAGTTTTGGGTTGTGGCTTAAGGTGTGGTTTGGGATTTTTTTTTTTTCCAGGTTTAAAAATAATTTAAAAAAAAAAAAATCAAACACCCAGGCTGTGAAGTGCTCAGGTGGCTGCAACACCTGTATGCTCCTGAGGAGTCCCAGCGTGAATATCACAGCGAAAAACAGGCTGCAAAATCAACATCCAGCATTTCAAGAGGGCTGTGAAAAGAGGAGACCTGATACACTAAACAAAATACAGAAAATACTAGGAAACATCTTCTTTTCATGGCAATGTACTTAAAATGCCACTCTGACCCAAGGGAGATGTATAATAGCATTTTAAGTCAGTTCTTTGAGAGCAAACATTGAATTTGCCCTGGTGTATTAGATCAGCAAGGCAGCAAATGCTGTTTGTGTGGCACGGGGGTGGCAGAAGATGGTGCGGAGCTGTCAGTAACCCTGTGGGGTGTGCAAAGGGGATATGAATTCTCCCTGGCTTCTTGCAGCAACCAGATGGTGCCCTGAAGCCTAAAATTTGTTTGCCCTTCCTTTGATTTCCTAAACTCCTTTGCTGGTGGTAGTGATCCTAAAATTACCACTGCTTAGTTTTACTGCCTGGTTTCCAGGGGAGGCAAACCCCACACCCAGGCCCCCATCTGCTTTCTCCAGAATACAGATCCCAATCCCAAATAATTTTTTTTTTTTTCCAGCAGTCTGATCTTTATGCTGCTTTTATCCCCACTTTCAGTGCTATTAAAACTCTGCAGTGCCCTGAATCCAGGGCCAAGTTTTGCAGCAGCATCTCCTGAGGGTGCTGTTGCAGGAGGCTGAGCTGCCCTGGCCGGGGGCAGCTGCAGACCCTCCCTGTCCTGGCGGCTCCTGTGTGGCCCCAGTCTCTCTGTGGTTCCTCCAACAATGGGAGCCACAGGCAGGGGCTGGGTGGTTTAAGACGTCCTTTGGGCTTGCAGGAGTGGTCTGTGCTGGCTGGTTTGGCTCTGTGTGATGCACAATGCTGTTGAACACTCACACACATCCTTTATGCCTTCCTCTGCTTCATTCGTCCTGCCTGTGGTGGAGTGGAGCTCAGGAGTCATGCTCAGCTTCTACCCAGTGATTTTTCATCCGTGGATTTCAGGGCTCTGCAGACTGATCACCTCCCTTTGAGAACAGCAATGATACCCACAGCCACATGGAAGGTCAGTCTGAAAGCCTGCACTGAACCACCAGAACCTCGGTGCTGAGGGTCCCTGGCCGTGGGAGGGTCCCTGGCCGTGGGAGGGTCCCAGCCGCCTCCCCCCGTGCCCGTGTTCCCCCCTGCGGCTCCACTGCCCCGTGTGACTCCCCTGGTGGGGAGCCGAC
>NW_008584877.1:5004-27516 GCF_000691845.1 Merops nubicus
TGCTGAGTCCTCCTGCTCAGGGGGTAACAAGGCAGAGCAGACGTATCAGCTTTTAAAAAGCTGCCTGGCAGAAAAAGCCAGTGGAGGAAAGGGGGGGAAAAAATACCTCTCCAATAAATTCCCCTTAAAAACTTTTAGTGATTCAGGCTTCTGTTAAAAATTTCACCTCTTGATCTTCAAAACCCTAGCTAACGATGGAAAAGAAAAATCCCAAACCACAGACCTCTGTGGAGTTTTATATACGTTATAATAAAATAACTTTCCCATGAATTCCATCATAATAATATTAAAAAAAAAAAAAAACAAGGCTGACTTTTGTGGCTGGAGTGGAGTTTTCTGGGTTTTGGAGCCTGTAAGAGGCCACAGCTGAAGCAGGTTCAAAAGGGCAGTGGTTTGGAGTGGGGGCAGGAGGAGTTAACTTCTTCATCCCCCCTGCAGAGTGCCTGGACCAGCAACAACTTGGGTTTGTCAAGTTGGGAGAATTTCTGCAAATGAACTTTGCAGAGAATTACGCGGGACTTGGCGTTGCAGGGTTACACAGTCGCCTGTTCTCAATCACTCACTGGAACTTATTTTGTAGTTAACCTCCATAAAGGACTGTACAACTGAGCAAAGGCCTGTCACACACACATTATTTAGAAGCCCTTATTATTATTTTATTGCCAGTCCTTGACAGCTGAGGAAAAGCCAAGCGCTTTAATCTTTCTTTCCCTTTAGTTTACAGTGTAAGAGCTGCATGTAAGATGGATTTGATTAATATGTAACAGAGATGCAATTCTCTGTAAAATGTGCTGTACTTTAGAACCCTGGAAAACAAACTGCATCACAATGGCTTAAATCTCAGTCCATTGTATTATATAGACATCATAAATAATAGAGAGCAGGCAGATATTGCTGCAGGCTTCATCTACATAACACATCTGAGCTCTCTATAATGTGTTCAACTTGTCACTTTTAGTACAGAAGAGAGGCAATAAAGCTAACAGCTGACTAAACCACATCAGCCTTGCTTCCACTTCCAGGGTGGTGAATGCTCATTAAGCAATCTTAGCTGTGACTTTTAAAATCCATAACTCTTACAAATGTAAAAAAGTTGCCACAAAAGATTAAGCGCAAAATACACGTCAAAGCATTAATTTTCTGCGTGTAGATTCCAGCTACCACAAACCTCAAATATTTCTCTCTTTTGGTTTGTATATGCTTTTGGTTAAAACAGATCTTCATAAAAAATATTTGTTTCCATCTGGGGCAGAAAATACCTATGATATTGTAGTAAGTGAGGGAAAACTGCATTTCAAGCAGCTGGAGCAGGCTGCACTTCTGCAGCCCAGGAGGATTTTCACTTGGCACAAACACTGGCAGGTCAGCTGAGATGTCATGGGTGAAATTAGTCCCCGGGCAGAGTTCAAGTGCGGCATGACCGAGACCAAGGAGATCCCTCCCGGGGGTTAGGATGAGGGTAGATCCTGTGCTAGGGGCAGGGCCAGAAAGAAGCTGAGAAACCGAAGAAGTGTTGGATTGACATGAGCTAAAGGTTGGGCACAAAGCACAAAGACCAGGCCGAGAGCTGGGGAGCCAACCACTTTATCCTGTGGGGCAGTCTAGGAGCAAAGGCAGGATCAGGAATGTGAGGCACGAAGGATAAATGAACAGCCAAGTGCCTGCAGAGCTGCAGTTACTGGCTGCTGGGATTTTGTGGGACACCCGTGGGACAAGCTCTGTCATGGCATTCGAGGTGCAGGTGTTGCCCCCAGTGACTCAATCCAGGCCCCAGAGACTTTCTGCCTCTGCTTACCCCTCTGATGCCAGCTGGCAGATCAGATCCTATGGATACACGTGTTACCCTTGAAATACTCTGGAGGCTGTGCTGAGTGGCTGGGACACCAGTGGCAGTGTCCCAGAGCTCCAGTTCAGAGCTCAGCCAGGTTCCTGGAGACAAACTGCCTCCTTGTTCTCTAGCCACCTTCACATCACCCTGAACTCCAGCCAGATGAAAGGGAAAAGCAAGCAGAAGCTGATATTTTCAGTAAGCAGGAGATGAATGTTTAGGAAAGTCATAGGTGAAGAACTAAAGAAAAGAATTCATATAGGTGGTTGTGAGAAGAGGTGGGCTGGAGGGTCTCTGCTGGTGTCCAGTGGCTGAGAGGTGTTCTTCCTGAGGCCAGCACAGGACAAAGACTTCTCCAGTGCTGGGGTAACCAGGAAGGGTCTCAAACAAGCCAGAGCTCCCAAGGGCTTTGTCACAATATGACTGTGAGAACACCCCAGGTTGGGCTCAGAGGACAGTCCTGCCCTTAACCCTGGCTCAGTTAGACTTCATCAGGCAGTTAATCTCTAGGAAAGCTAAGGCTTAAAGTGAGAAGTGAATAATATATAGGCTTTGCCTTGGTTTTTTTGCACAAAGGAATGTCATTTTGTGACAAAAAAAAAATTGCTTCTAATTATGGAGGAAACATTTCAAAGGCAAAAAATGCCACTTGGAAAGCCCCTTGTGCTAGGGTGGGTGCCAAGCTGTCCTGTTCAAAGTCTCTGGTGTTGTAGTGCTGAGACAAAGCCCAGATTTAGAATGGGAAAGATCTGAAAGGAGACCCTTTTTACCTCCAATTTCCCATCAGATATGAAAAACATGGGGATTTTTTTCAATAAAATGTGGTGTCACACATGATCTGGGACAGAGGTCTCTGTGGGACTGAACTGAAAGGGCTGTGAGAGGCTTGTTGAAAGGCCGTGGGCTGGAAATAACACAGGCTGTTGCTGGCAGTGTGGCTGAGAAGCCAATCCAGCTTTTGGGCAGCCACCTTCCCAGGGCACGGCTGGGGCCTCTTGTTAGTTGGGTCTAATACACAGGATTGCACGGGCAGCAGCATCCTTCAAAAGAGGGTACAGAACCGAACAGGCAGCTTCATGTCTTTTTAACACCCCCCTTTTCTGGAGATCATGGAATTTCAATGTCTTATCTTTTCCATCTTAAAGCAAAACATTCATACCGGAGGCTGATTATTCTTGAATTCTTCAAGTGCGCTGCAGTCCCCTCCTCCTCCCTAATGGCACCTGGGACTCTCAGAGGGTGTGATGCTGTCACACAAAAAGTCTTTAAGAATCTTTCACTCCAGGATGACATCCCCACAGGACACATTTTAGCAGTTGGAGAAGCTGTTCTTCCCCCCCGGGGTTATTAAATGCCTATCTTGTGTATGGACCCCGATTCGCAGCGTTCATTTCAGATTTAAATCGGTCCTAAAGTTTTTGTTAGGTGGTGAAGAAAACGTGATGTTATTTAGAGGCTGCAGTCGTGGGAGCAAAACTGGGAGTGATGTGACAGCTAGGAGCCGTTGCGGAAGCAGGGGTGAGGAGAGGGAAAGGGCTGGCCCAGCAGTGCCATTCTGCTACCAAGGAAGAGGATAAAAGTGCCACCCTGGAGGCTGTTTATATTTGGGCAGAGTGCAGAAGACACTGTAAGGGACTAGTCTGTACTGGCCATGCAGCCAGGGAAGGAACAGGACTATACAGCCCAGTAGGTCAAATCTGTCATGCCTAAAAACCAAACCTTTTCTGGTTTTTGATCAATAGAAGCTAATTCTTTTTTAAATTTTGTAAACATAATTAATTAAACATAAATATAAGCTTATTTTTCTTCTTTCTTTCTACTCTATACATGCATATCACGCTACTGATGTTGTTTGAAGGGGGGTTGATTTATTAGCTTCAAACTGGAGTAGAAAAAAAAATGGAGGAAAGAGGTGGATAAAAACCTGGAAAATGCAAAGCCAGCGTGCTCTTTGGCAGAAGAAGGGACTCATTCAAATTCTCCAGTTTCTTCAGGATACGTCTCTATTTCAGTGTCTTGCCATATGCTGGAATGACAGCGAAGTTTACCCTTAATATTTTTCAAGGCACTTCAGTGTTGGGTTGATAGATAGACTTCACACATGCTCTGAGCACACGGCGCTGGTGCGAACGCGGAGGGTCGAGAGGCTGAGGCAGCCTGGTGGTCCTGGGGCTTTATCTCCTTGCTCTGCACTTGTGTTCCTGTCTTTGCTCTCCATTGTACCCCCGGGTGCCTCAGCGAAGGCTGGTGGTATGAAATGAAGACGTTCAGGTGGTTTGCATGCTTTGTTTTCTGTTTTTCCGCTGTTTGCCACAGGGATTTGAGCTTGTCCCGGGGTGGTCAGGAGCCTTCAGAGATGCAAACTGGTTCGCTGAACCCTCCTTGGGAGGCCATCCAGAAAGAGCAGCTTGTTATGGTGGCTGCACCAAGGGAAGAACACAGCCTGTTGGCTTTGCTGTCCACAGGTAATCAATGTGTTAGGGTGGGATGAGATTAGCCTGACTGGAACATTCAAATAGCCTGGCCACAGATCGGTTGCATCTGAAAACTTCAGAGGGGAAGGATGCCAAGAGATTTTTTGGTCGGGGCTAGCGAGCAGCTCTGCAGGAAGATCAGAACCAGCGTTGCATGCCTGCTACCTGGCTCACCCTCCTCCTCCTCACTATCGATCTGACGGAGAAAATGTTTTAACAATTCTGGACAGCTAATCAGGATCACGTGAATCCCATCGACGCGTGCTGGCGAAGGACGACGTGTGGGAGCCTGTCTGTGCTCTGCCTGCTGGGGGATAAATAGAAGCCTTCAGTCTCCCAGGCTGTCAATCCAGCAGCTTGTGCTCGGCGCTACCTCCCAGCCTCTCACACACGACGCCACTGTTCGAAGGCAGAGCGAGACAAGCTTCTGAGCATCCGTTGTACGAGGGTGCTGCCTCTTGGCTTCCCGAAGGCTCCTGGCAGAGCCATTTTTCCACTGGGCAGTGCAGCAAACCCACCGGCGGTCAATAACGCGCCTGGCGCAGGGCAGCGGCGGGGGAAGCGGAGCGATAACATTTGCGAGTGAATGATGTCGCTGGGGCGAGTGGGATCCGACAGGAACCTGAGCTCAGCAGCAGCTCCTGAACTCTTTACGGCACAGCCAGATGGCCTGGTGCAACAACAGCCTTTCAGAATTAATAACTGCCTCTCTGGAGGGAGAGCTTTGTTCAGGAACCGTTTCACATTTCGGCAGGAGTATTATTTCTCTTTTTTTTTTTCCTAGTGCTTTCTGGCTGCTTTGCTCTGGGTGAGGTGTCAGCTGGGCTCAAAGGGGGTTTAAAAAAAAAAAAAAAAAAGGGAAAATTGTCTCCCTCTCCACTTTCTTCTCTTCCCCCACTCTCCCTCTGTTCTGCCTTCCCTCCGCCTTTGGCTTCGAACGTTGCAGCTTTTAATCTAGAAATTATGGTAACTTGTATGTGCATTTTGAGAGTATATCATTGCTGCAGTTAATTAACAGTTATTAGCGTTAGCGTACTGTGCTGTATTATATGTCACAAATCATCGAGTCTCCCTGTGCAGTTACAGCAATTAAGAACTCCATCACACCTTCTGTATAGTCATTTGGTTCTCTTCCAGGTCTTTTCAAAACTGGAAATTGCTAATCAAATCATTTCTGCTCTGTGCCTCGCTATCGTTTATTCCATTCCTAATGATGTGAGACTTTTTTTTTTCCTGTGGCCGTTAGCAGAGGCATCCGTGCGTCGAGCCCATTTCACACCACCGGCATGCTTCGGAGAGGCGATAATGAACTTGCAGGAGGAAGTGTAGGCTTTGGTGCTTCTCCCTCCCCTTGCTGCTGCTTTTTCATTTTTTTTTTTTTAGAAAAAAAAATAAAAAATAAAAATCCAACCAATGTCTTTCCTGCTGTTGGATGATTGAATTTTGAAACTGTAAAAATGCATTGACAGACTTACAAGCCCAACTTGCCAGGGCTATAGCTATCGCAGTTTAGCTTCAATTCAGAGCTCAGTGAGATTCCTGCCTGATCAATTTGTCATCCTTCTAAATGGAAACTAATTACTTCCCAGGGAAAGATTGCAGGCAAGTCTCACCCCTTGCGTCAGCAGCCTTCTGCAGTGAGGTGGAAGCAAAGTCCAAAGGGTTTTAGCTAACACAGGGTAGGATAAACTGCTTTGTCTCTTACCCCTTTCCTTCACCCTGTCAGGGAGTGTTTATTTTATTCATGCTCTCAGCAGAAGTGTCTTTGGGGTTGTTTGGGTCCTACGTCAAGGGCATTTTGCTTTTTAGGTCAACTGCTTGTGAACATCATGATCCTGACAAGGATGTCTGGTGTCATCTAAGTCCTTTCCCTTACCCAGAGATTGACAACTCTGTAGGTGCCAAAGCCCGAGACATCCTCCTGCGTGTATCTCTGGCTGCTGCTGTTTTCCTTGAAGTGTTCCACTAGCATCCATGCCATGGCTGAGAGCTCTGGGTTGCACCACAGTGTCAGGTGGGCTTGGGAAAACTTTGTTCTAGAGTCACAGTTTTGGACATAAATAGTTTTAGGTGGTGTCTGTTGGAGAGGAACCATCCCACGAGCTGTTAGGAAGGCTGTAGGTGAAGGTGGTTGTTACTTTGCCTGTGAGCAGCTGCTCTGAGTCTGTGGGGATCTGCTGACCGCTCAGCAGTCCTGCCTTTGTTCTCCATATAACCATAACCAAGGACTCCAGACATCTGCTTCTTGATCCAACTCATCCATTGACTTCTTTGCTTTGACCTTCTACATGTCCTTCTGTGTAACCTGACCCTCATCACAAGGTTTTCTGAGGATAATGTAGCATTAACAAAACCCATGGGGCAGGTGTGTGTGCAAAGCAATAGCTGTTATCTGCTGCAGGCAGGAAGGACTCACTTCACAAAGCAGCTTCACAGCACTACTGGATTTAAGACTGAACTTCCTAATTTTATTTTGTTTTTCTTCGGTCGTCGTTGTTGTAGTCATAAATGTTACGAAAGTAGAGTTTTGCAGGAAAAACATTTTAAAGAATAACATTGAACTGAGTATGCTGAGTCTTCCTGATGGTGAGGGGACAATTTTTTGAAGAAAAGGCTACAGGAAGCTTTAAAGACAAAGTTGACATCCTTGGCTTAAGAAATCTCAGAGCCATCAGTGGCAGAAAGCAGAGAGCGTGTTCCGAGGAGTGTCCCTGCATGCTCATTCTTATACCATTCCCTACAATCCTGACTGGCTTCTCTTGGAGACTTTTGGCCTGTTGCAGTAGGACTGCTCTTGTGTTGTGAGGAACATACCCAAATCTCCTAATGATCAAGAGTCACAGCACACACCACATACTTGTTGAGGGCCAGGAGAGGCTCACCAGGGGGAGGAGGCAGTGGCTCCCAAGGAGGGCCATGTGGTGGGGTGGTGAGGGGGTGACGTGTAGATGTAGCACTTGAGGCTGTGGTCTAGTGGTTAGGGAGATGTTAGGAGGAAGGTTGGACTTGATGGTCCTGGAGGTCCTTTCCAACCACGGTGATTTTATGATTCTATGATTGTACAGTTGAGGCTTAGGGCAAAGGGAGCAGTGGGATGAGGAGTCCCTGCTGAGAGACTTCTTCCCACAGCTCTTTTACCCACACAACATCAGATGCCCACATTCTGTGGCCCTGGGAGCTGCTCACAACCTAAACGTGGCTCTGCTGGTGGCCCTGTGTCGTTTCAGAGCTGGTCCTCCTGTTGTTGTGCTTTTTTTACGTGCAAATACAATAGAATCGTGGTCCATGGCAAAGGTCTTAGACACAGATTACTACAGATCATGCCAGTTGTAAGACATTAATTTGCTGCTCTGCAGAAAGGTGTTAGCTCATTCTGTGCATTGCTGAAATTAGGGTGGAATTTGAGTCAGACTTGTCTGACAGCTTCCTCCTCAGGTTAATTCTTCGATATGTGAGATGTCTGGGACTGGCTTCCAGAAAGTGCTTTGTGTCATATGAACAGCTGGAAGTGCAGGGAAGAAAAAGAGGCTTTGCTAAATGACAAACTTAGAATGGATGAAGGTTACCAGTGCTGGGGACCCTCTGCTGCTTGGGGAACTGCTTAACTGACATCGAGCACATGCATTTGTGTTCATTTTTATTTCAGAAATGTAAGGATGTGAAGGGCCAGAGGCTTGTTTGGTTTTCACTTTATTTTTTGTTAATGAACCATCACAGCTGGAAAGGAAACTTGGTTTTTTGGCTTTTGGGTCTGCATCATTATCAGTCAGTTTCCCAAGAAAAGGACACCAAGTTGATTTGCAATAACTTCTGCAGCAACCTGCTGTGACTGACAGAAGTACCTGGTCCCACTGGTTTCAGGGAACTGTTGGATGTTGGAATGGTTTATGGGCTTTTGAAAAATTTATGCTTAATCACAAGTTACCAGTAGCACTTTGCTTGACTGCTTTACCCAATTCTTGCTGCCCTTCAGGCTGTCCTTCAGCTGGGTTTTCTTTCCCAAACTAGAGGGTAGTCACACCAGCAGGAAGCCCGTGGTGGGTAGGAGGGGCTGGCTCAGAAAGGCCCTGTCCCATGTGCTCATATGTGCCCTAAGTTGGCAACTACACTCCTTGATGTTTTTCCTTGAGGGAACAAATCAGTTGAAAGGTTTCACCTCTCCCCACTTGTATGCCATGCCTGGCACCTGCTTCAGACAAGAGAGGGAGGCCAGGTGGTGTTTTCCAAAAAATCTTTTCTAGTTGGTCCAGCTGTTTCCAAAAATGTATGTCTCCTTCCCAGAAGGATGTTGCTCGCATGGCACAACCCATCCCAAGACAATTTTTGAAACCCAGACTTGTAACTGATGATAAACTAAACCCTCAGAAACACTGGGGCTAGCATCTGCTTTTCCTGTGAGGGATCTACGTCCAGGAGCCGTGGAGGTACCTAGATGCTCTTTCTGCAAATGGATAGTCCTTTGCAAATCTGTGTTTTAAAAATTAGCTGTGAAGATGTGGAGAAAATCAACAATAGAAAATTCCTAAGGCTTGATTTTAGGACTAATGGAAGGTGTGGATCAAAACCAAGTCATTTAGACAGTGCTGCCTTTATGGACACTTCAGTATTTCAGTTTGAGTGACTTTGGTCCAGCTCAAGTCAAGGGGGAGCAGACTTCTGCTGAATGGAAATCAGCTGTTCCTCAGAAAAATAATTGTGTCCCTACAGCTTTTTCTGACACTTTAAATACAGCAGTTTAACAGTAACTTAAGCAATGCCTCACATTCAAGCTTACTAACCAGGCTTAAATAGCAGCAAGGTTTCCTTCACTGTGTCATGGGCTGGCCAGTCATTAAAGGCCTGGCTTTGCTTTCTGTTTACAAGCCTAAGCCACCTATAGCATTTCAGTTGCTAAAATTGGATGTAGCTTCAAAGAGGATACTGTTAATGGGCAGAGCAGCTGTATGGTGCATTTCTTGTAGCTCAGATATTCCTGCAGGTATTTGAACACCCACTCTGACCTGACTAACATGCAGGCTCCTCTGAAGCCCCCGAGGCAGCACAGCTGGATGGCTGGGCGTGCGTGGGGCTGCCCCTTTGACTTGCCTGCCTTTGGAGGTCTGAGCAAGAAGCTTTTTTGCAACTGTCTGTGGGGTTGAAGAGTTTTCCCCCTATTTTATGCAGCCTTTACTAAAGACAAATTATTGTATCTTTATTCCTAAAGCTACCTGGGTTGGGTTTCATTGCATGGTTTGACCTATGCCTTAACGTTCCCATAGACTGGAAGAGGATTCTATTTTAGGTTTTCTATGCAGCTCAGTACACAAGCTAATCACAGAAAGGTGAGAAATGTTTGGTGGCCAGCTGGTAGGAGCACTGCCATTATAGGACAATTTTAAGATTTGGCTGGACAGGGTGCTGGGCCATCTTGTGTGGCTTGTGCTTTTTTGCCAAGAAAGGTTGGACCAGATGATCCTTGAAGTCCCTTCCAACCTGGTATTCTGTGATTATTGGTTATTTACGTGCACTGTGGTTGTGCAGATAGCCTTCAGATGTCATTATTAAGCACACAAAAAGGATTGGGTCGTGTCCAGAAATGCTTGCAGAGTGAACCAAGAAAATGACACCGCAGAAGGGAGGGAAGGATTAACTGTTTTCTCCACTTACACATAGAGGGATCGCGTCTTAGGCAGATTTAATAACACAGCAGAAACCCATAGAAGATTGCTCCATAGCTATATGTGGCTGTTTTAACCTCAAAAGATCATTCTTCTTCTCTGTGTGCAATTCAGTGAAGTCATGTCCAGTGTGGGTATTGCTCATAGCTCATGGGAGCATCTCTTCAGACGAAGGGGAGGGAGTCTGCACGTTGTGGATGGCCTTTGCAATGCTCCACTTCAAAGCTGCTCTCCTACCACGGTGCTCATCTGCAGGCTGAGTTTTGTAATTCAGCAGCCTCCCCTCAAGGAAGGTCTTGAGATTTTTTTTTTTCCCAAAAGATGAGGAAAACATCTGGTAATTTGAGAATCAGTCTTTGTGAAAGAGAGAGAGAGGAGCAGCTCCCCCCACTCCTTGTGGTATCACTGGTAGCTGTTTAGATACCATTAACTTGCCCTTTGAAGGTAGTAGATGAGGTTGCCAACAACAATTAAAAAACAATTTTTTTTTGAAAGTGTTGGGTTTCCTGGGCCCTTCTCAGATCAGGAAATGAGATTAAAATCAGTTGCTGAAAAGCTACTGTGTTTATTTGAATACAGCAGAGCATGGCAGCTCAGGCCACCTCATTAAAGGAGGGCATTATAAGCAGCCTGGTATTGTGTTTCCAGTTTGATAAAACGCATTGTCTGACAGCGAGCTCAGTGCAGCTCCAACTATATACTCTGGCACATATTTTCTGCCTCAGTGGTTCCTCTCAGTAGGATAGCCAGCCTCTGCCTTTCTGTTTGACGTTTTTGCTAATAATTACTTGAAAAATCATCCACTTCTATTTAAAAATTGCTACGTGAAGTACTAGTCCGTCTTTGCATCATGACAGCAAGAGGCCAATGAAGTAACGGGTGTTCAACCACATGAAGCTAACTTCATAAAGCATTGCCCAGGGTGCACTGCAGGATGACTCGAAATAATTAGCCTCTGGAGGTTGGAAACCTATGCTGTAAATCCCAGAGCTCGGAGTGAGGAGAGTTTTTTATCACTGTCCTTGACAGAAAAAGTGTAACATCATGGCTCACTCCGTCTTTGACATAATAAACTTACAGTGGTGCTTTTCAGAATCCTGTTCTTACACCTCCATTTGCCTTCCCCCTCTCACAACCCTTTCCCATGGGTTAGCTGCCGTGCTGCAGGAAGGTTCCTTTGGGCCTTAAACCATCCCAGAGACATGTCATAGCTTTCGGGCGCCTGGCTTCCAGCGAGAATCAGGCCCTCTCTGAATCAGACAAATTTCCCCTGATGCAATCGCCGCGACCTTTCGGAGGGGCAGGATCCAGGGAGGAGTGAAGTGCACGGGGGAGCTCATCCACCCTGGCGCCGTGTGTCGGTGGAGGACACCTGCCCTGGGATTTGCACTGCTGCACGTAGGACGTGCACAGGGCTTCTGTCAGCACAGACCTCTCGGGGCTTGTTGGCACCCTGGTGTTTAATGCTGAAGCCCAGAGTCTGCACAGATACTCGGGTAAATTGTCCTGTGCATCAGGAGCATCATGTGAGTGATAATGAACAGATGCCTTGTACATACTACACAATAAGCTACTTGAAGTTGTCACCAGTTGTTTATGGATGTCATTAATATTAATAATTTGCCACTCATTTCCATATGAAACCACATTAGGCTTGTCTACACTGCATCCAGTTACCTGCAGAAGCGGGGAAGCCGTGGCAGCGTGCCCGAGCCAACACATCCTGCTGAGAAAATGCCACCTCTGTTCCTGGCTCAGCAGCAGGGAGCTGTGTGGACCTAGCAGGGCGTTTGCTCCTGGCTGGTGTGCCCACACGAAGCACAGTGAACTGCAGTGATTAGTCCAGCCCTTGCTCCAGGGACTGTTTTAAACGTTACGCAGCGTTGAACGTCTGCTCAACAAGAGGCGCTTGTTTGGTGGTGAAGATGCTCTTCAAATATGGGAGAGGAGGTTCAGAGCCCTGGGGATCTTTCCTTTGCAGAAGGCTTTCAAGCCACCAGGTCCATCATCTTAGGGAACTGGGAGAAAAAATGGCTTGTAATGATTTGCATGGCTTTGGAAATTTGAAGTTTAATCTCCTATAATTTAGGCAAAGTTGAAATCTTGGTGTTCTGTACACAGGGAAAACAGGAGTTTCAGTGAAGAGATGAGATTTTCTAATGTTTTTAGCACTGACCTGCATCTTCTCCCAAGGAATTTAATGATGATGTGCCTGTTAATGTCTACAGAGGAAGCAGGACAATGCCAAACATGTCTAAAAAGCAATGTGCAATGTTCCTTTCACTCCTCGGGGGAGACCTCTGATGTAGAGGTGACCCTGCAGAGCTGGGAGGCACAGCACCAAGCTCTGGTTCCCCATGTCCTGCCCACACGTCCATGTGGCACAGAAAGATCTTCTGGTGTAACCTCAGGCCTGAAATGGAGGTTCTCGGACCTGTTTCTTCAGGGCCTGGGTGTGCTGAAGCCACATCCTCAAGGATTACTGCATTTCAATCCAGTTTTGTGTGGTTTCATACACACCACGCTCTGTTGAGGCTGGGTACAATTATCAGTATTTATTCCCAGAAGCCGGGGGAGCTTTTTGTCAAAAGACAAAGCAACAAAAGTTCCACGGTATGCAAAATACAGACCTTTGTATTGCAAGTGAAATATTTAGATAGGAATCATTACTGAGTCCTTTTACAGCAACCTTGCCAGAGAAAGGGGGAGAGAGAGGGCTGGGAAGGGAAACACAAAGGAGGTAATAATATCTGATTAGCCAAGCAGCTGGAGAACTGATGGGGAATTGTGAAGCCTATCAAGGCATCGTGACTTTCCGTGTGAGTGACATTTGCAGCGGGAAGCGGCTACCAACTGAGGAACTGCTCTTGAATATTACCCCTAGGACTTGTCTTTCATTGGTAACCTTGCAGTATCCTTTGCTGGAGTTGTGTGTTCCTGAGAATTCGGTGACTCCTCTAGGAGGTTTAATTGGCAGCTCTGGTCACAGCCCCAGCTGGGTGACGTTCATCCCGAGCGCCGTGCCAGGGAAGCCGGTGGCCCTGCGTGGTGGATGGATATTCTGCAGCTGTCCTCTGTCATTCTCTGTTGTTTTGAGGCTGAGACTGCTGGAATGGCTGAATAATGTCTGCCGTGGGTACATCCTGGGAATCATAGTAGTAATTTTTTTGGAGGCAGTGGCCAGTTTAGCATTATGCCTGAGATGTCTTCTTGCTTACACACCTGCAGTGCCGTCATCTGGGGGAGAATCACATATAATTTATAGCACTGTAACAGAGAGAAGACTCAATCCTCTTAATTTATAGGTCTGATGGTTTAGATTTGTTTGTATTTGGGATTAGGTTTTTTTTATATATATACTCAAAAGCAATAAGAAGTCTGAGGTACTCTGGTTTTGTCACTGGAGGAGGCTGGAAGGCAACTTGGTCACACCTTGCTGTAACTGTCCCTCTATATTTCTCCTGTTTTAATAGCATCCTTCAGGATTCTGATGTTTGCACATACCTTTTTTTCCCCTCCTTAAGGTATAATTTGGATGTGAGGGTTTGTTTTGCCTGCCTTAGAGCATCACCATACCAGCAAATGGGACACTGAGCAGTGGTTTGTTCCTTCCTCACATCAATGGTGATAGTTCCCTTCACTGGAAGAAGGACAAGACAACAGTGCTGTGTCAGAGCTGTAGGTCAGCATGTTATCCATGTGAATTTGCACCTGAACTTTCTCAGTGCTGTGCTCCTCCTTCAAAGACGGTTCCTCATTTAACTAATAAAGCCACATTTTTCTCAGATTTGAGCACAGAGGAATCCAGCTGAATTCTGTAATAAAACAGCTCTTTCAGGAGCTGAGGGAATTGTTCTTGCTGTGTGCCTTAGGACCTGGAAATACGAATGTGAACTTGATGTACCGACAGTGAAATTTCATTCTAGCTCTTCTTCACTTATTTTCGTTTCTAAAATCTGTGGAACATCATAGATTTATGCTTCCAAATTTTGACACTAGCAGGTAGAATCTAGTTTAGAGCACAATATACAGTATGTGAACCATAAGAAATAGGACTTCAGCCTCCTGGAGCTGAGGGAATTGAATATACCAACTTAATCTGAGTCTACCTCCAGCAGAGAGGATGTAGGGAGGAAATGAAAAGTATATGTAAAGTTTTGTGTATTTATTACTTTTGAAAAATATTTTTCATGGCTAAAATCTGTCTTTAATGACACATTCAAACTGTGGTGCTGAGAAGTATTGCATAGCTAATGCATTGTTTTGTTTTTGTTTATTCTGCAGAAATGATGGAATTTCATTTTTTAGTAAAATTACCAGTGCTCCTTTATTATTCAGAGGTCTTAAAATGCATGACAAGCTGAACTGCTAAGTCCTCGAGGATTTTAATGCCAGCTTCTTTGCGAATCTAAACTGGTTTTCCAGCCCACGACTCGGTGGGCCACAGGGGTTTTTACTGTAGTGTAATACACATTTAAAGCTTCTTATGGATGGCTACATCTGCAAATAAGCTCAGAAAGTCGAGGAGGAAATGCATTGTGTTATCTGGAGTTGAGCAGGGAGGAGATTATCATAGGAGAAACCTGAACAAGAGGTGTGACAGTTTAACAGGCTGAGGTGCTGACTCTCAGTATATAATAGACACAGGCAATTTCTGAAGGATCGTGGAGTTAAGAATCCAGCCTTCACTCATCATTATGAGTAGAGAAACTTCTGGCCCTCTTGCTTCCTTCTTATGAATAGCAAAGGTGGAAAATATCGAGTAGTAAAGGACTGTATTTAATGCATGTGTAACATTAGAGTTTATTTTGTTTGCTCTTTCATTTCTCCTGTGAATGCTTTTAGGAAGTAGATGCAATGCATTAGCCTGGATTCAGTTGGGCAATGAATGTCTCAGTATATACAATGTGCAGCTCTAGGATAGGAACTGCCTTTTTATTTTAGACATACAGAATCCAGATTCATAACTAAGGCTCTTAGGCAATGCAATAACATAAAAAAAAAAAAAGCAATACTGGAATTTGTCAACTATATATATGTTTTTTTAAGGAAAATTGTAGACTTACAGTCTATATGCAAGGTGGCATAAGGGGAACTTGTGTTTCCATCAGGCTTTCTAGTTGATCTCCTCGCCATTCTCAGATGCCATGGAGCTTTCCTGAGCTCACATGACTTCCAGATTTGCTCAGAAATAAAGGAGATCCAAATCTGTGGTTACATGATTTAAGTTCCGTTATTGTGGCCCTTAACTCTGGCCGTATTTTTGGCATACAATATTTGTACTTCATTTAAACCAGGGCAGTAAAATGATTTAGTGAAATTCACAGCTTTGGAAAGGTACTACCAGAGTAGAGTAAGTGCTCAAAACTCTCTAAAAATATTTATACATGCATACATTCCAATAAGGATGGACTAGTGCATGCCTATTGGCCTTCCAGTGTATGAAGGGGACCTCCATGTAGGCTGAGGAGGGATGTTTTACAAGGGCTTGTAGTGATAGGGTGAGGAGTAATGGCTTCAAATTCAAAAAGTAGAGACTTAGATTGGAAATTAGGAAGAAGTTCTTTGCTATGAGGATGGTGAGACACTGAAACAGGTTGCCCAGCGAAGTTGTGGTTGCTCCATCATTGCATGTGTTCAAGACCAGTTTGGACTGAGCTTTAAGCAACCTAGTCTAGTGGGAGGTGTCCCTGCCTATGTGGCACAGGGCTGGAACTGGATCATCTTTAAGGTCTCTTCCAACCTAAACCATTCTATGATTCTGTGCCATTACCAACTTTCAGCCCTTCATGGCTCCTTGACCACAGCAGTGGGAGGTGAAGACCACAGCGGTGTAACAAATAGGAAGTGAGACAATAGCCAGCTTCTCTGGGAATCCCAAACCTCAACTGGCATTGTGTGAAGCCAAACACCAGGCCCTTCCACTGGTGCCCTCTTTGATCTATAACCACGACTGGCTGGTGTGTTGAGCAGTATTTCATCTCCGTGCAGGTCCAACCTGTGCTCTCTGCAGGTGAACGTCACCCAAATGAGCAGAGACTCCTCTTATCCTGTGTGTGTGTGATGGGAGGTCATGTGAGACCGAAAAGCTCTTGTAAAACAGCAGCCAGGCTGTCCAGTGTCAGAGCCTGCCTCAAGAGCGAGTTACCTTCGTTACTGCATGATGTGGCCAGTTAAACATCAGGCAGTGTGGCATAAATACTTTAGTTGTCTTTAAATTCACACTTTAATTTTTTTTTAAAGGTTCACCATTGTCTAGTGTACTGTAGAGATGAATGGCAGAGAAACTTAATATCAGTGACTGGGACTTTGAAGGCAGTTGGGCAGGGGGTGGGAGGGAGCAGGGCTGGCCAGCCACACGATACACCAGGGCAATACGAGAGGGACGTTGTATGCTCTGAAGCCTGGCTTTGGGAGAGGAGTCTGGCCTCGTGGACACATCCCACAGTGGGAATGTTTCTTTTAACTCCAGAGCTGACTTTGGCAGCCGTGAGTCTGTGGCAGGCTGTGAGGCCTCATTAACACTGCTGACGGGTCCAGGAATAGGCGGCGGCGGGTTGCTGTAACCTTGCCACGGACACAGGGTTGACCTCACGGTGTCCTGGACATCTGGGATGGGGCTCCTGGCACCACTGAAGCATTTGTAATTGTCTGACACCAGCGGTGTAGAAGATACTGGGTGAATGATTACTAATTAGAAAGATTTAATTTCACTTGGTCTTCAGTAGGACGTCAGGAGCACAGCTCCATCGTCATTAGTTACACGCTTTGAGAGGCTGCTGATGCATTGCCCTGTCTGCCTGATACCTAAGTTGCTGTTGTTCTTTGAGCGCCTTGGGCCTGATCTCATCAGATCCTGTGAGCTTTCTCTGTTTTCCATGAGTTCAAGAGCACAGCGTGGTGCCCGGATGTTGCCACGAGCCAGGTTGCCCATACTCTCCAGGGAGGCCCAGCCAGCAATTTAGAGCTGCTGTATCTGCAGCCTGGTCAAAAGCAGGATGCATTCGAAAGCCCAGGAGTAAAGCCAGACCTGCAGTACTTTTGCCCTAGACAGGTGCATAAAGAATCAGAAGTTTCTTGCTGAGTGTTTATTCCTCCAAGCCCAATTTTGCAGGTGCAGGTAAACTGAATCCTGTCTTTCATCTGCTTGTCCAAACAAGGCCTATTAAAGAGCTGTCTGGTGTTGTACAAAATTCCAGTGGAACTCCAAATCTACTGCAGCCATGCCGCGTCCTCTCAGGAGAGTTTTATCGGGTGTTCTGATGTTGCTTTTCACCCAAGTGTGATGTATTTGACCTGTATAAAATACATCTAGAAGTTTAGAAGTATGTACACGTAGACACACAGATGCTTACGGACACAAACCGAAAGGCACAGACCAAAACCAACTGCATCTCCACTGTAGCCTGCTGGAAGTTGTTGAACTCTTACAGAAAATTAGTCACAGCTCTCCAATTTTATGCTTTATCTTTTTCGTTGCGTGTATGAGGGAAATTATAAACCTTGTAATTTCTCTCTTACTATATAAAAAGCTTTAGATAACATCAAGATATGGAAGTAATACAAAATAAGATGCCTTGATACATTAATGAACAAGATCTGACATAGGCCCTGTACATATCAATAGCATGAAAAGGAAAAGAGAAAAAAATCAACCTTCAATGGTAGGATTAAAAAAAAAAAAAAATGGGAGGGGGAAAAATAAGACGGAGAGGGCTTGGAAGGGTGAGACAAAACAAAGCATGCTGTAAATACAAAAAAATTCATTCCCATCTTATTTTAAAATATATGAAAAGTGGTAGGTGGCTTGTGGCAGTGTCCACGTAGCCCTGTCCTCACTGCCACCACCCCTGGGCTCTGAAGTGCCCTGTCCCACCAGACAAAAGCCAGTCTGTAGGACTGCAGAGAGCTCAGCTAGCCCTGTGCAGCCGTGTCCTCCTTCCGAAGCCATGAATGTGATCATGCTCCACAGGGCACGTGTACAAGGCAGGGTGGGATGCACCTTCACTGACCGGATTCTGCTTTATCTCACCCCTCTCAAAATGTACTACCAGTATTTGAAAACCAGGCTTTGAAAACTGGCATCTAATTCAGTTTTATCTGCATAAATTAAATCATCAGTTCGAAGCCACCAAGCAAATGAGGACATATATTGGGTTCTTTGAAGTATGGATTATACTTCATTAGTTCTTTAAAGTGTAGTAGTGTCATAGGTACCTGTCATTTCTGTTCAGTATAGAAAAAAACCATAGTGTTAGAATTCAGTATAGAAAAAAACATGACTGGGGCCAGGGTGTTCAGTATCTCAGGGAGATGAGGTGCATGTGGACCTAAGCCTGCCTCTGAGCACCAAGCTTTAAGTAGTTGACTTAAAGAAATGCTGTAATGACAAGAAAAAATCAAGATCCACACGCTATGGTTTCCTGGTCCTCCCTGTTCCCAAAGCCAGGATGTTTAGTTGGATACCATTAGTGTGGCAATGGGCCAGATAAAGGTATGAGAGAATTCCCAAACACCTGTTTTCCAACCTTTCCTCTGCTTTGTTAGTGCTTCTGCAGAGGGGTGCAGTTATCTCCCAAGGCCCCTTCACAGACGTCCTGGACCTGCCGTTTGGGTGCTGCGTGGGGAGCGGCTGCGGTGCCAGCAGCTCCCCGAGGGGCTGAGGGCTCGCCGGGTGCCAGGTCACACCCTCACCCCGAGCATGGTGGTGGCAGTGCCAGGGCTCCACTGGGAAGATGGGCTTTCCTGGGACCTCAGCCCCCACCACAGAAGCAGAGCAGCAGAAGTGCTGGGGAGCAGGGAGGTTGGGTAGGTGTGGGGTGAGGGGGCCGGAGGCTGGGCTGGCACAGCGCCGTGCGTCTCACCGCACGCTCCGTCTGCTTTAGTTTGGCTTCCCCTTCCACGAGCAGTTATATGTGTGCTCAATGTTAAATATTGTGCTGGGTTTATGTGGCAAGACTTTGTGCTTAAATTCAGCACGTGTTTCTAGAGCAAGGCCCATAGATTAATCTCGGCTGTAGCTTCTGGAAAAGTGACACTTAAAAGTTATCTGGCTCCCTTTGGCAATGGAACTTGTCAGCTCAAACTCCACCTGTGACTGGCAAAGTTTTCCTTTACAGACACGTTTTTAAAAGTTGTGTTATTTAATCGTAAAGCAATGCACTCTGTGTTTCTGGCTCTTTCTCACTGTCCTTCTCTGTGACTGGCTAATTGTTGAAAAGCAAATAGGTGCTTCCTCCTCTAAAGCAAAATTACTGGAGTAGGCAGAGTAAACTGCACGTGGGGTGCTAGAATGAGGAAGAAGGAAAAATACTTTCAAATACCTGCAATAGCTCCTAAAAATCTTATGGATGGTGGAGGTGTAGGGGAAGAGAGAAAGGAAGGAGGGATCTTAATTGATTTAGCTTTTGCCCTCTGGGTCTAACCTGGAGTAAAGCTGAGGATGTGTTACCAGGATGTACTAATATGCTCAGGCCCCAGTTTCACCCCCCTGCAGAACTGCATTGGTGGGCTGCAAACCGAACATGCAGCAGAGCTGATTCTGTTGAAGGCTCGACTGCCAAAAATAAACCTCATTGGGATTCCTGAGATGGCTGCTGTCAAGGAAAGTCAAATTTGGAGCTTTAAGCATGCGAACAGTGTCATTTTAAAAAGTCTGTTCACCAAGGAGATAAATAGGGATTAGTCTCCCAGGCTGCCTCAACTCCCCTACATCCCAGAGCATGCCTGGGAGGGAAGGTAAGAGGCACTGGTGACAGGAGATTGTACTGGGGCTTCTCCAGTTGGCCAAATCCTGGCCAGCACTGCTGTAGGAGTAAGTGAGGACCCAGTTCCCTGGCAAAGTCTGCTGTGAAATCATAACATACCTTTTCCAAAACAGCATTATTCTTTGTGTTTCTCTTCCATACCATCAGCTGAAAAACTCTCTCTCTTCATGGATACTTCTGTCATACTGAACATGCAGATACCTCATTGTGGTTGTTCCTTCCATTGTATTTTTCCTCACGTTTCCATTATGGGTGTGAAGCATGAGTTTTTGGTATAGTTTTTGGATAAATGATTGAGCCTCAAAGAACTTGCCCTGGAAATGCTTCAACAGAAATACTAAACAGCAGCAGCCTTTTGCCACAGCTAACAATTGCCAGGTACATCCTGAAAGCAGTTCCTTCCTCTTGTATGGTTACAACAACATCACTAAAAAAAAATCTTGTCCTTTGTACTTCCTCCCCTCTCCATACATGCACATATCTTGTAGTAAATTCATTTTTCAGTCCTGACTTTGTGCAAACACAATGTTGTGCTGCAAGCATTAAAAGGCAATTTAGTACTCAAAGGATTAAAAGCTCATGTTAAATTGAAGACTACACTTGGCATAAACATTAAAAATTGACAGAACACCCTACACATTAACTGCACCAGGGCTCCATAATTAGCATTTAAAAGTAAAACATCATTTCCTTACTGTTTCCTACTTACTCATTTATAATGCATTTATTATAATATGGATGTGAATATGAGGCTTTCCACTATTGTCAGTTAGTAAATAAAAAAAAAAAAGCCACTCCTGTAAGAAACATGGCCCTATATACAATGAATCAGGGATGAATGGCTTGTTAATCCAAATCTCAAATGCATGATGAATCAGCAGTGACTAACTAACCTCATTCTAGGTCTAATTCTCATCCACAGAGAAGGCTCGGGGCTCAGCAGCGTTGGGTTTCATTGTCTAACCTCGGCAAAGGCAGCGCAGGATAAACTCTACTTGTCGGGATTTTGATGTATTGTGTTGGGTCTAGTGTTGTGCAATGTGGGAAAATAGATATGTGGTTCATCCTGTAACGTGGAAAATGTGTTGCAGATTGAAATTTGAATGTAAAAGAAAAAGAATGAGAAAGCCAATCTCATTAGGGAAGCGGAAAAGAGAGACTATCAAACGTTAAAGGGATAGTTCTTTATTGACTTGTTTTATTTTTGGATGAGATAGTGTTTTGTTCATGCATACTAATGCAGAACTCTTTTTGTCATTAAAAATGGGAGGTAAGATGGCCAAGTGCTAACTCTGATGAGTTCCAGTATACTTCTGTGGTTGATGTATCTGGCTCGAGGCTTTCTTCCCGCTCCACATCCCCTGGAACCACTTTCCTGTACTTCCAACAAATCTATCAGGCTTCCGCCAAATCTTTTCTTTCAAAGGATCCATAGCTCTAGATGCACTGGGAGAATTTGACTTAAGCTACTTAGATCATCCTGGGTGTCATTTGAACAAGATTACAATTTGCCAGAAAAAAAAAAGTCTCCACGTCCAGACGTGGGTCAGTGAGCAAAGATTCTTCTCCAGCACAAAGGGAGATGTTCCCTCCGCTGCTCAAGGCAACCACCTTCCACTGTGCCCAGCTTTCCACTGGTGTGGTGCACTGGATCACACAGCCCCCTTGCGTGGGGTGGGCTTGCAGATGCCCCCTGTTCACAGTGATGAGGAGTGAGCCCACCACACCACTGCTGTGAAAACCCACCGCTCTTTATTCACATGGAGAAAGGCAGCAACGTGCAGCTAATCTTGAACGAGCTTCACCGTTACCTCTGCACGGCTGACAGGATAAACTCCTTTTTGTTCCTGCTCTGAAACCTCACATCACATCCCTTGTCCTCCAGGGTCACTGCTGTGTGGAAGACAAGACCATGTTTTGTTCAGCCTCTGTGAAATGCAATTAGAAGCCCCTCCGCAGCCAGCAGGAGCTGAAGTTAAAAGGAGAGAGGGGGGAGAAAAGGGACCTCCCTGCTCTCCAGCAGTGTGTTGACTTTGAAGTCCTTGGCCATCTTTTGTGTCCCCCCCCCAGAGGGCCTTTAATCGGGACCTTTGCCTTGTCACTCGGGGTGGGGGGGGGAACCTGACACAGTTGGTGGGGTTGTCCCTGTGTGTGCCAGGAAGAAAAGTCTTTGTCAGAAATTTCCAGTGACCCAAGCACTTTGTTTCTTTGTCTCTCCCAGACGACTGTTTGAACTAAAAGAAGACAAAACCTCTCGTATGTGCTAACAGTATTTTAATGGGGAGCCCGGGTGACTTCTGGCAAGCCTTCCTGCCAGGCCCAAGGCGGGGATGAGACTTTTGGTCTGAAGGCCTCTTCAAATAAACCCAGCTGAGGCAGCTTTTTATAGCCCGTCCTCTGCGTCTGTCCTGGGCGATACAAAGAGCCTCGTGCCGTAATATTGCAACACGCTGCTTAATTAAAGGCTTAATTATCATATTATGTGTGATATGCTATAGACGGAGAACCTCAGCTTGGTAATGATTAACACCTGATTTTTGGTTAGTTGCATGGCAGAAATTTATCAATGGGGTCAAACTTCTGAAATAAATAGCCATAAACCCCGAGCATCATGCGTGTTGTATAAATTCCACAAAAAGTGGGAGCACTAAGTGGAGAGACCTGACTCTGGCCTTCGTGCTGGGAGGCGTGTGACAGCCCCAGCCTTGCTGGTGATGTGCTGCACAGCCCCAGGGCAGCCAATTCCCTCCTCCTTGCCAGGGTGGAGATGACACAGGGCTAAGCAG
>NW_008584877.1:27547-33602 GCF_000691845.1 Merops nubicus
TGCTCTGTTTTCTGTAACGTTGTACAGATGAACAAAACGCTCCACTGAAATGCTGAGAATTTGATTAACGTTCAGGTTGCCAGTGTTTTACTCATGAAAAATCTACTTGAGCTACTTTTAAAAGAAATTTTTATGTATCTGTTACGATCTCGCTTTGCTATTGGAATACATACAGCTGGACTCATAACGGGGACTTTTATTCCTCAGGTAGAGGCATAAAATAGTGCTCAGTGCTTTTTAAATGATATAAAATACTTCTAAAATAACTCTTCCAGCCCAGTTAAACAAACATTATCTCCTTACCTGGTTTTCCTTTCACATTTTGATGTGCTGCAGCTTTTTTCCCCTGCACTAAATCAATTTCTCTTTAGAAAAAGTGAATTATTAAGAAAAAACAGAGGGAAAAAAAGAGGAAAGATTTTATAGGAACAAATAGATTAATAACTAAGTGCGATAAGATCTGGCAGCCTTTCTTAGAGGTGTGTGTGGAGTAGAACATCGAGCTGTATTATCAAAACAGGTTAAAGTTTTATCAGGACTTGTGTATTATATTAGATTCTCAAAGCACTCCTCCTCCAGTAATGCCTGGAAGAACCCAAACTGGATATAGATCAACTGATTAAGTGAATCTCAGGAACAACATCTCAGCTTTGGTATCAATTTTACTCTTTCAGCTTCCTCTCCATGACCTCCCTATCATTAATTTTTATTTGTGTTATTTTGTATTTGTCCCTTTCTTCTTGTAAACTCAAACATTTACTTTGAAGTAAACACCGAGCTGTCCTCCTTGTAGATCATTCATGTGTTCCAGCCTGTTTATTAAACATTACAGCACAAAATAAACCTGCCCACCCCTCCTAACATAATAACAATACACGGAGTATTACATGCCAGGACTGACAGAATTAATAATAGAGGGACTTTACATGATATATCATGAAACCCCTCAGTCTGGCTCTCTCTAGGTTAGCTGTGTATTGCTGACTATTTTTGCTCTCTCAGTAACTGTGCTTCAACCTTGCAAAGGTTCTGTCCCTAAAACATCAAAATTTATGAAATGGTGCTTAAGTGAATGCCAGAACAGACCTGTTAGCTTCCAAAGGACTTATTTTTGCCTCAAGTTAAGCAGGTATTTAAGTGCTTTGCTAGCTTAGGGTCAATGTGTTCAGCACCTTGTTGGACTATGTCTTATCTACCTCCTCATTAAAGATACATCAGAACATTTGGCACGTCTTTATCAAGCAGAGAGGTGCAGCCAATTGACTTTATGTGACAACTAAAAGTAAAGGAGATCAAGGGAGCTTGAGAGACAAAGAAGTTAGGGTTTGTTAGAACTTCGAATGTAAGAAAAACACTGGTTTGAGAGCCAGTAAAAATTGTTTTGTGTGTTAGAAGGATTTTATTTCCCGAGGACTTTTTAGATCAGGACTTTTTGAGAGATTTAGATGTATGGATGGAGGCTGGACTGGAGTAGAATCCATCTGCTTATTTTGTTGTCGACCCTTTTGTTGTGAGTACCATGATCTTCCACGATGCTTTGTGTGGAGACTTCTGCAATCCCAGGTGAAGATGCACAGAAGAATTGGGAGCCTTGGAGAAAGTCTTAGAAAGGCTCTCCTATAACTTTGACAAGCAGGTTAGAAACAGCAAGGTGCCTGGTGGGCTTAATACCGAGTGAAACTGGAGAGCAAATTTACAAGAAGAGGTCAACTATATGACATGAATTGATTTCCAGTATTTCCAGAATGATGACCAGGGAGAGGTTTTTTCTTTTGGCTGCAACATTAGCTTGATTAGTTTTCATGATACAAATTAAAAGGTCATTTGCATTTGTATTTCTGTTAGTGATCATATGAACACAGTAAGAACTGTTGTTTTAAGCAGAACTATGTGCTTTCTCTTGTGCTGTAAGGTCAGAGCTTGTGCATGATGGACCCTTCCTGTCCATAGCAGAAGGCTGTGAGGTCCTGTCACCAGAGGAGGAGATGAAGCTGAGCAGTGTTCAGGTGTTGATGCTAACTGCATTTGTCTCACTTGATGTTCCTCTCCTGAGGAGTGGGAGATGACCATAGCCTTTGTCTCCTGTCCCTCGTTCTGCGTGTTGGGTTGCAAGGAGTCTCTCCTCCCATGTTGTTATGCTGTTCCTTGTGCCAAGAGACACCTATCAAAAGGTTCTTCTGGAGCCCAAGCAGTCGAGTGGGTCAGTGCAGAGGAGATGTGCCAACACCAGAGGCCCGTGGCCCACCAGGATGATGGCTAAGGTGCATATTTGGTGGTCTGAAGAGGTGGAAAAGTGATGTGTTGTCCCTCGAGTGATGGTGGCCCCTGCTGCTGGGACAGAGCTGGAGTCTCCCAAGGATAGCTGTGGTTTGGGCAGTTTTTAGGCAGTTTTCTCTTATTTGATGCCCGTATCAGCAGCCCTCATTGTGACATAAGTCTCTCCTTGCCTAAGCCAGAGGTCTGAACAGTGAACTGCCTGGTTTCCCCCCACTGTTTACTCCCACAGGAGGAGGCTTTTTCTGTCTCTGCTGCCTTTTCTACATCCTGAAGCTTAGATGCAACTAGAAAATCCCTTTTTAATAAAAAATCAAGCATAAATGTGAACTGCGGAAGCGTCAGGTTTACATCTATCCTAATAAGACACATCAGCAGTAGATGTGTGTTTCTGCAGGGCTTATTTATTAAAGCATTCTGCATGGCAAAGGAAGGATCTCCAGTGTTATTTTCAGGCTCGATGAGCTCCAGAATGTATTTGTGAGTTTTCCAGTTCCGCTGATATCAGTGTGGAAACGTGAGGAAGGGGAACAGCAACAGCAGGCAGCTTTCCTGCCACTGCTAATTTACTGTCTTTCTCAGCACCAGATCCTAAACACTTGAAGTATTAACATCATTTCAGCTCTTAAGTAAAACTAAAGAAGTCTTTTCATCTTCTCATTGAGTGGCGGGCTCCTTAAGTAGATCACAAGCTTTATGCTGCGTTGTCTGAGTGAGGAGGAAAACTTTAATTGTTCCCATCTTCTACTGCAGGTATTGATTAATAAAATGTATTAGCAAAGATCTTGGCCTACTTTTTGCACCATCAAACAAGTACTTAATGACTGTATTACTATGAAAATGGCATCACTTTAAAGCATTGGATTTGAGCCCCTTTGTACTTTGCTTTCATTTGATTTTTTTTTTTCCTTATCCCATTATGAACAATAAAGTTTCTGCTGTATTTTAATATGATAGGGCGGAAGGCAGAGGAGGGGTGAGTAGCTCTTAGCTGAGGGTACCAAACTCGGCCAAGCTGGGAGCTGTGGTGCCTGGGATGTCCCCAGGCAGAAGGATGTGCTGCCAGCTGGGGAGGCTCCCTGCAAGTGCAAACTGGTCAGCGGGCAAATGTTAGATGGTAAATCTGTATAATTTGCTTTAATTTAGCATTTGGTGGGTAGGAATATTAACATGACTCACATGCTAAGAGGGAGAAGGCATGTTTATGAGGAACATAACTAATAGGTCTGTGTAAGATAAAGAATGCTGCCTCCCACCTCATTTAATAGTCTTTCCTCCTTTGGGTCCTATTTGTGGAATCTCTCTTGCTTTACACCCCTTTGTAGCTACCCACCAGCCTACCTCCTCCCACCCCACAACCCTGTGCTCACCAGTGTGTCTCATCCATCACGTGTGAAGTGCCAGCATTCTGCACACTTGCTGAGTGGCAAATCCACGTGAACTGCACCGACTTACCACTTCTTGTCAGGGCCCCATAACGCTCTCAGCTTTTAAATACATCTTCTCATATTATAGCTGGGAATTCTTGGAAATCCTACCTCTTCGTAGCCTCAACGTGCAACTTGACTCAATCTCGATAAGCCTCTCCAGTCTGCACCTTGCCAGGCCACAGTGTCATACCAAACACATTCATTTTACAGCACTTTGAGCGTTAGTACAAAACTGTTAAGACTTGACAACAATTTGATGCTTTCAATCTTGGTGCTTTATCAAACCTGTCTTTGCCTGTATCTGCTAACGTGTTCCAGCCAGGCTGGCCACCAGAGCCAAGTGGGGCTTATGGTGACTGGAACAATGCTTTGATTTCTTGCCACAAAAAATGTGTTATTGCAGAACACTTCATAATCCATAAACTTGGAGTTAAGGCTCAACATTTTATAGTTCCAGCACGGGGAAGTCCCACGTCTGTAACCACAACGTGCACCGTGGCAACAATAACACTTGGATTTTACGCAATGCTGTTATATCCCGTGCTGAAAATTGAGGCATGGAGCAGTGAAACAAGAATCCAACTGCCTTCCACACCAGGGAAAACCTGAAAATACATCTACTTCTAGTCCATAGCTGCTGGGCCCCACTCGTACCTGAAATAAAACGCCCCTTGGCCCACCCTTGCAGACACGCAGGTCTGCGGCTGTGCTGCGGAGTGGCTCGAGTGCCACGCTGGGGAGGGAGGAGCGGAGAGAGGCGGCTGCGTGGCTTAAAATAGCCAGAAAAGGACCCTTAGTCCTTCCTTGCCTTGTTCCCTTCACATTCACAAATGTTCATCTCTGTCTCTCCTTTTTCTTCCATCCTTCCTAGGGGCGATGACTGACAGATTAATATATGTCTAGCTACGTGTCTTAGAAATCAAAAGGAAGGTGCTGTCAGAATCGCTTGTCAGAAAATGAGATTAGGCACACTTGTCATTTGCTGAGGATTGCAGTCTTTCAGAGATAAGGTTGCATTTAATGAGTGTAAAAAGCCTCCTTGTGAAAAAGGGGGTGGTGCAGGAGAGAGAGAATGATTATTTTTCTGGTGTCAGCTGAGTGCTTTATCATATAACTTGATACTGTGGCACCCTGGCAGGCACTGATAATGGCTGCTGGGGCTATTGCACCTCTTCAGTGGCTCTGCAGCTTCAAAAGTGATGACTTGTTACCTGCTTTTAAACTCTTCTTGGATGTCGAAACCCACTATCCTAAGGGAAAGAAGCAAAAGCATGTAGTGTGTTTTAAAGAAAGACCTGTGAAAACACACAGCATAAAGGGAATGTGCTAAATGTATAGCCACTTTCTCCAGCAAACTATAAAGAATACTCAGCGGGTTTCAGTGAAATATGGAACTTGTCTGACAAGTGAAGGATAACTAATGAGAAACAGAGCTGTATCCCACTGAAACCAATTGTGTTTTGTTATGGAAAATATTTATCAAGCTTTCCCCCCCCTCCCCCTCCCCCCCCCATTTGTTGGTTCTCTTAACAGGGCCATAATAACTCCTCACATGTATGTTATTTGGGCTCTTTCATATACATCTTGCTTACTCAGATCTGCAGTGGGGTGGGTTCTTTTAGTTATCAATTGGATATTATCATATTGTACATGAATATTTTAGGCGAATGTTTCATTCATCAAAGTAATGGTCATTCTTTTGCCAAGTTAATGTCTTTGCATGGTTTACAAGCTGGCTAAATGTACAGATTTATTGTTCATAATGTACTATCTAAATAGGAGATGACAGTCAAAAATGGAATTTATCTGTTCAGCAGAAGAGACCCTACATTAGCTGCATGGTTTTGTGATAGTATTTCTTTACTTGGCGAACCTCTTTTAAAATTATCCTTGGACGAAGAGATTTCTGTCGTATATTCTCCTCATCAAATGAGATGTGATTTTCATTATTTTGCTTGAATGTTAGAAAATGAAAGAAATTACTTGGTTTATGGTGCTGATTCAGCATTTTCAGGGCTAAAAATGACCTGAAAGACAGAATGGGATTACAGCATGCAATAATGGATGCTTTATTCAGTGATAAGAAGTCTCTTCTTCTGACTGAGAAGAAGAGAATGAAAAATATTTCTCTCTCATTAGTTGATTCAGTACCCAGATATTGACAGACAAATTAATTTGAAATACTTCAGTTGCAGAACCTGCTAGCAGGCAGAAATTAGGGGAAGATAATGGCCACATCTTAAAAGTGGTGCATTTATGAAGTGTACTCACTGGAGTGCTAGTGGGGGGGGAAGAATCTATTTTTTTTTTTATATTATTCATTGATAAGATCTTACAAATGTTCCCATAGT
>NW_008584877.1:33633-38032 GCF_000691845.1 Merops nubicus
TACTGTAGTGGAGGTAGCAGCTTAAGAGCCTAAAGTCTCTAGGATCTCAATTCACCTAACCCATCTTCTGTCATATATTTAGTAACTCCAAACTGAAGCCACAGGAAGGTATTTGGAAGAAGAGATAAAATGCATGTATTTTCTGGATGAAAAGCTACAGCCAGGAGTCGGTTTGGGGATTCGTGCTTGGCAGAGGGAAGGAAAGATGACTGTGGTGTTCACCTCAAAGATCTCACACTGCTGGGAGAAGCTTGGGTGAGAAATAGCTTCACACTTGTAGGATAGTGAAGATTTCTCTTAGGTTCAGTGAAATGGTTCAGAAAATTATCAAACCTCCTTTGTGTGTGTAAAACTGAGCGAGATTCTGTCCTCGGAAGCAGTGGAGACCACTTAGTATTTTATAGGATCAGACCCCTAAGGACAGGGAAGAGAAAGCAGCCCTGTTGTTCCCCGAGCCCCACTTTTTATCTTTGTTTCCATTTGAAACCAAAATCATAAAACTGCCTGCAGAGCAGTTGCCTTGCTGTTCCTCTAAATGAGAATTCCAGCTTTTATGCTAATTCAGTTTCAGGTTTCTTTGAACCTGCAGTTTATGGGCCTCTGCTTAAAACTGCAATCTGTTCTGCATAAAAGAAGGGATTACAAAGTGGTTTAGTTTTGCAAATGCTGCAGAAAAATAAAAATACTAAAAAATGTTGCACTGTCATTAATACGCTTTCGCAAAAGTTTTCTGCTTTGTCAAATGAAAAGCTCTCCTTCCATTGAGAACTCGCCCTCAGCGTGGTGTTGTAGAGCTCAGTGGTTCTGTGGCCTTCTAAAAGGTGTGTTCACTCTTTTTATCACCTCTTCCCCTGCCTTCCTCGAGCAGAAAGCCCACGAGTGCTCTGCCTCTGCTGGAGGGGCTGTGGAGAGAGCATGGCTTTCATCTGCTGCCAGCAGCCCTCGGGGCTGGTGCTGCGCTCAGGCAGCAGGGCAGGGCCCAGGCTCCTGGCAGAGCCCGGCCTCCCCACGATTCACTTTGACTGGCATCTGTTGCTACCTTTTTACGGCACAAACCAGCAGCGGTTTGGTCGTCGCTGGGTCCCTCTCCAGAGCAGGTCCTCTTCTTAAACCTCTGTGAAGCATTACGGTTTAAGTGGTTTCTGGTTGGGACATTATGCTACGGCTTGCTGTTCAAAGTCATAAAACTCCACTGATAGCTCCATAAATTCTTTTCTTGGGGAAAAGAACCTGCGTCTCCTGTCCAATAATGGACAAAATGATGTACGTTTTCAAAGCATTATGGAGGACTTTATAAGGCATCGTAATCACGCTCCAAACGCAGACACCATCGTGTCTTCTGGAAGGGTTAGCAACTTAATGGAAACATAAACGTTTCCAGTTTTTCACAGAAGACCAAAGAATTGGAATATCCAGTTTTCGTGTTGCCAGGAAAAAGCTGCAGAACCTTCCAGGTGAGGTGAGGCTTGCCATAAATAATTTAATCCAATATAATCTGCTGTAATTTCAATATTCATTTGCTCCTTGTGCCAGAGGTGGGTAATTCTTCTTTAGAATTACTCTACGAATTGGAAACAAATGTCTGCTTCTCTGCCTGCCGTCGAGGCAGCTCTAGGTCATTTTTATAAAATAGTTGGATCTGAAAACCTCTTTCGGAGACTGAAAGATCTTGAAATCACTTTTGATCCAAGTTCAATGCACTTCATTTGGCTGTTGTTGTGGCAGAAACAAATGTCGACGCTGACAGAGACCACAGACAGATGAAAAAAAATTCTGGCAAGGTCCCACATAGATAAGAGACAGAAGGTTTCAAAAACCTATCCAGGCATAACCTAAAACACAGAAAGCGTTGCTGTCAAGAAAGGGGGAAGCTTGATGCAGAGGCCATTGAAATCATTAGGAGGTGGTGGTGTGATGTTTGAGGGTTTTTTTTCCCCTTTGATTTAATTTGGCTTTGGGTGAATTCCTGAACGCCAAACTTCTCATACAGAATTATGAGACACATTTTGTGCATGTATAATGTTCTAGCAGGAAAACAGAGGTCCTCTACTTATCTCTAAGGCATGAATAATGAACATAATGAGGCCCACAGCCCTGCCAATAAACCTTAACAGCCCTAGGGAGATGAGTAGGTAGGTAAATGCATTTCTGATTCTGTGTATGCTGAGATTTCAGGTGTGGCCTGTGGTTAACATTTGAAAAATCCAGTACAGACAAGCCTCTAGTTTAATCCAGGCTAAATTTATCAAATTAAAGTCTTGTGAGGAGTCTAGGCTTTAATTAGACCAGTTCTTACCATGTTGAGATGTGGAAAGTCTTGACCAAAATGCTGAGAGAATATATGAGCTGCCACACCTTAGTGCTGTGCATTTTGTTCCTCATGCAGGTACGGTCTCAGTGTCCGTGCAGTCCCCGACTCCGCCCGTTGCTGTGCAGACAACACCCGGCCAGTTTAATGCCCTTTTTAATTTATTTTTGATGGAAACTGAAAACTGCACTCAAGCCATCCATTTCCTTCGCCGAGCTCATGAAATAGCCCATCTACTGCAATGGCTTTTGGCCACTGTCCACTGTTTATTCTAGAAACCAGACGTGAAACCAGCTCTGTTGGGTTTCTAGAGGAGATGGAAACCACCTCTCTTGACGGCACAAGATTATCTTTGTAATATATATTTATTAGGAGATGCAAAAACCTGTGATATTTTAACAGCAAGAGTCCACACTCAGATATGTTATAGAAATCTAGGGATAACCTTGCTGTCTTTGGACAGCTTTGAAGAGCTCTTTATTTCCATTGCTATAACCAAGAGCTGAAGTTGGCCACAGTTTTTTAGTTTTCTGGTGAAGGTGATTTGTCAGGGTTTCCCCAAAGCGTTCCCACTCCTGATCAGAGAGCGCTGGAGTGTTTGCAGCCATGGGCTGAATCTGGAGCTGCTCTGGGGGCCTGTTGGCGGCTTTCCTGTCGCGCGTCCTCCCACGCAGCTGTCCCAGTGGGATCCAATGCAGTCAGGGCAGCTGTACCTCAGATAAATAAGAATTTTGGAAAAGCCACGATGCAATGGTGAAGAGGAAGGCTGTTCTTAAATGGCTGATGTGGTGATGGGATGTGGAATGAATGAGGAGTATTTGCATGAAAGGCTGTGGTTCTCCATTGGTAATTGGTAGGGAGGTTTTCTCAGACATTTTTCCTGAAGTGTAGCCCTTGTAGCTGTGCAGGTGGTTGGGACCACGCATTCCCTCCCTCCCTGCCCTCTCATGCTGCAGAGTTTGCTGTGGGTCAGGCCTCCAGAGCCACTGCAGTGGCTGGTGCGTGGCCGCACCCAGGTCACCGCGCAGCTGCCTGGGGACGGCTCAGAGCCACGCGCCCACCTCGGCACGCCGGGGCTGGGCCCAGGGCACTCCCTCATCATCCCCATCATCTGCACGCCGTCCCTGGGGTGAGCTAGGGGCTGGGCTGGGATGTGAGCCTCTATTTCCAAGCTCCCCTTGGATTTTGGGTGCAGAACACTTCCCCTGGCTCAGGTGAGGCCAGCCGTGCACCCCCAGCCGTTGCTCTGCTGTTTGTTTCTGGTTGCTGTAGGTAGCTCCTGCCTTTCCTCTAGGAGAGTCACCTCCTCCAGGCTGAGCGCTGCTGCAGGGCTTGTGTTTGTCAACCCTATTTCTGAGGATTTAGCTCAAATCCAAGTGGAGCTCACTTGAGTTTAATTCCATTAGCAATCCTAGCCCAGTATCGCTTTGAAACCAATTTCAAGATTTGAAATCTTGAAAACGCTGCCTGGGTAAGGCTTCGTGAGCCTGTAAGACCTCTCTTAGCACCTATCCATTTCCCGGGAAACATCTCATTGTGTGGGGGTACCGTGCCAATGAGCATAACTGCCTCTCATCTTCACAGCAGCCTGGTTCATAGGAGACATCATTTGGCTCCGGCTGCCGTGCTTCAGTGAATGATCATTTATAGAATAATGGATCTGTGCATTTATTTTCTGCGGTGGCTATTACTAATGGCGTGTGGTGCTTAAGGAGAACCTACGGTGCCTGAGAGATCCGTTGCCCGTTTACAGTAGCATTCGGTGCTGGGAGTAATGGGGGGAGCCTCTGGGAGCCCGGGAGCCCCGGCCCCATCTGCACACGGTCAGAGCCGTGTCCCAGCGAGGGACAACTTTGCTAGCACTCGGAGGTCCCCACGCAGGTCACCCTTTCTGAAGTTGGGGTCATTTTCTTTTCTTTTTAGCAATTAAAAAAATTACATTTCCCTTGGGGGAAAACAAACAAACAAAAAAAATATGACTGCAACGTGGTGTTTTCATCGTGTTTCCTCCCCCAGAGCGACTGAGGCGCCTGTGCATCTCCGGGGCAGGGGGGACTGTCCGGCCCAGGGGGGTCCCGGCAGTTTTCGGCC
>NW_008584878.1:0-15437 GCF_000691845.1 Merops nubicus
AGAGGAGGCTCCAGGAGGACCTTAGAGCAACCTTCCATTACCTGAAAGGGACCTACAAGAAAGCAAAGGAGGGTCTAGTCACAAGGGTTTGTAGTGACAGGATGAGGGCTAATGGCTTTAAGCTAGAAAAGGGTAGATTCAGGTTAGATATTAGGAAAAAGTTCTTCAATATGAGGGTGATAGATCCCTGGAATAGGTTGCCCAGGCAGGTGGTGAAGGCCTCACCCCTGGAGACATTCAAGATTAGGCTGGATGAGGCTCTGAGTAGCTTGATCTAGTTGGAGATGTCCCTGCTTATGGCAGAGGGGTTGGACTAGATGACCTTTGGAGGTGCCTTCCAGCCCAGACATTCTATGATTCTATGATTCCCATGCCTAGACCTCTAAACCTTTTGCCTATTAAGAGGCTGAAATGCTTCAGAGATATAATCCTTTTTTTCTTTTTTTTTTTTTTTTTCTCCTTGGATTTTTAATGCACTAGGATAGGTCCCTCTTTTGAGCTGACTGATTGATTTTAGGGTGGTATTCAACTTACCTACAGCTATCCGATAACTGGCTGTCTAGTCTAGTCTAGTCACAGAAGACCCACTCTATAGTTAGTGCAGAAAAATTCAGACCAGGTTATGATTCACCTCAAGAGCTATTGCATGATAATAGGAATTGTCCTCTGAAGGCAACTTATCTCTCTCCATTGCCTATTAAAAGAGTTTATCCACCCTTCTTAAACTATGCTTCTACTTTATAGGTGGAGATGAAATACATCTTTTTGTTTGTTTATTTCCATTTTCAAAACAACAGATGGAAAAAAGAACATATTCCTGTATTTGCAGTGTCTTGATAAATACATTACAAAGATGGGAGAAGCGATATAATAATTACTGCCATCAAATAAATGTTATAGAAAGAGAAGTCTTATGATTTTGAAAATGTTCATTTAAGAGCTTTGGCAAATACTGATCCTGGTACAGCACTACAGCTTCAGGTCTGTCAAGACATGGGTAATCATAAAAACACCAGACACAAAAGAATGAAGAACTAGAGTTGCCAAAATATTTCTCCTTTCTTCAGCTTGGTGACTAAAAAAACAACATATCTCCACCTGTCTTACATGTTTTCTGCTTTAAGGAAAGCATAACTGAATTGTATACTTCAGTACTGATGTGCTTCAAGCCTCAAAAAAAAAAAAAGAAAAAGAAAAAAAAAGCCAAGGGGGAATATTTATAGGGAGAATTGGAAAGCTAAAAAGTTCACCAGTTGAAAAATTAGTGGAAGTCTTCAAGACCAGCAGAAATATTTGATCCAGTACAACTGGATTTTTAAATATTAGAGTGTCTCAGATTGTTTGTTTAAGCTTGACATGTGACAACAGGAATCTAGGTACAGGAGAAATTTCTACATTTTCAGAAGTGACTTATACTGTTATGCAACATTTTTCATTTCTCACTTTTAGATATCCTAAGCAAGAATGACTAAACACATTCCTTTCTGGGTCAGAGTTCCTCATACTCTATCTATTTAAATGATAACCCCTTTTCATTTCACTGAACTTTCTGTTTCAGATTCGTTGCCTGCATTAAAATGTCCCCCATGTCCTCATTTATTCAAGATCCATTCACTTTCAAGATAGCCCCAAGCCACTAAAACTGCTCAGCACATTGCTTGGAAAAGAAATACTTTACTACTTTCTCAAACACATTTTTCTCCTTAGCCCTAGAACAGTTTTTATCCAAATCAATACTGGTATCGGGATAATTAAAATCTGCCATGTTTAAAGTTTTGGCATTCTTGCAGGCTTCTCTTATCTGTGAAACCATTTCCTGACAGACTTTTCCTACTGCCCTTGAAATCCATGGCTGTCTTCTAAAATCATCTCAACACCATAGTGTGCTGTTCTATTTAAAACCTTCCTAACTTAGGTGAAATACTTTGATAATTGATTAATCTTCTTCTCCCTTACTTACACTGTCAACTGTCTTCTCTTTTGTTGCCCATACCTATCCCATCATTTTAATTTTCTATTCATATTCCTAATTTAACCATTATTGTATTAGCCTGTTATTAAAGTTTCAAGGAAATGTATTTCTGGCTTAGAAATGTCGACATGCCATCGTGTTACATTTGCATAGACAATAGTTTAATTCTTTTATTAAAATCCTCATTTGCACAGTACAACAGACAAAACAGAATCCTACATGGATAAGACACTCTGTATTTGGGTTCTGCTCAAAAAGTAGTTTGGTATTTACTAACTTTAATCACATTAACAATTTTATTGACTTGAGATTATTAATATGCCAAAAGGTAGATGGCTGGTTAAGTATCTTGCTGACTTGACATCGCAGTTCTTGCACAAAGGGATTTAACTGTAACTAGTACAATGTTTACTGTCAACAGCTGACATGTCAAGAGCTCCAGCTTTAAGAAGCAAAACAGTCCACATGTTAGGATCTAGACAGTTTTCCTATAAAGTTGTCTTTTTTTACTCAGCCAATCTAAAACCTGGCCCAGGTAATTTTCCATATTAGCAGGGAAAAAAAAAGAAAAATCAATACGTGATTATAAAATTGTATTTCTTATCTTCTGGTGCTTGCACTATCAGTAAAATATCTAGTTATCACAAGCCAACCAACCTTCACAAGGTTAGTGTGAATTTGCGGTATAGTGGTTGTATCTTTGCTATTTTTTTTTTATTATAGAACTACCGCATGTACCTTTTAATTTGGTTGTCAGGGGAGACAGGAAGCAATAATTAAGGCTAAAAGATGGGGTATGGAAGCTTTATTAAAGGATATATTGAAGATGGGAATTTGATCTGAGAATTAGATTATGATTAGAGTTGTTAATGCAGCTGTGCCACTCTTGAGTGACAGAGCAGCAGATGAACTGAACAGGCAATTATAACTACAGGAGTCTCCCTAATCTTTACAATCCCAACCTCACAGTCACATCCATTTAAATTAATTTTCATGAAGGCTGCAAATTTACAGCTTCACCAGATTGGAAATTTGTTTGTTTATTATCCACAGGAAATATTTTTAGGGAAGTAAATAGCACTGAAAGCCATCTTGTCTTTCTGCTTGTCTTTTTAACTTGCAGAATTAATAATACGAGATTAATCTGCAGGCTGCTGCCTTTATGAAAACTGATTGATTCTCAGCAGCCTAGTGTTATTATGATTATCTGTGGGAAGGTCAAAGGGAAGGCATGTAAAAGTCATAGCTGATTCATGAGTTCCCTATATTAAGCAGAAGATAAAAAAGGAGGCTTGTGCTGATCAGCGTTATAAGTGAGGAATCAGTCTTCCTTGTGTTACTGAAACTGAAATTCTAGGAAAAGGATTTTAAACAACTTTGGACATAGTTATTTAAAGATGTCTGTTGAGGAGAGATAGCAATAGTTCATTACTATGCATGCTGAAAACCTATTTTAAGGAGTTCTTTGCTGCACAAAGATTAATTTACCACTACGTTTTTTCCTCCTTCACTACTAATATAAATAATGGTTGTGGTTTAAAATGGCGTTATATTTTGATAGCCTAGTTTTGAATATACAAAAGAATATGCTGCAGAATTGCTGAGAAACTTGGAAGTGGAAATCATGAAACAGTACTCTTCAGTTCCAGAGTTTTACTTTGGAATGCCAGTAATGAAAGGAATAAAGTATGAACATTTAGAAAGTAGATATTGTTTTCACAAAATGTTGAGCAGAGAGCCGAGGCAATGAAAATAAAATTTGGACTTGTAAATATAAAATTGATGACAGAAAAAGTATTTCTCTATCGGTTGTCATTCGAAAAACCTGGAAAATAAATCCAGAAAATTATCATCTGCAGTTGCCAGATCAACAAAATATTTAAGCACCTGGCTTCAAGCATGTAAAAACATCCGTCAAAAAACAGTCAATAGATATACCTCATCTTCCTCAATACTGAAGTGTGTCCTGCAACCCTGTCTTAGTTCCTCGATGGGATAAGACTAAATCATGGATCTTCTTTGCTGACTTGTTTTCTTTGGAGGGAATCGTGGGTCAGCATACTGGCAGGAAGCTCTGGTACATCCTTACTATGTCTTGGATCTAGTCAGCTAGGTGACCAGGTCAAGTAAAACACCAGAATTTAACTATAACCAAGATGAATTCATCAATTTAAAAGCTTAGAGATTGTCCAGTGAACCTACTTATCACAGAACATATTTACAAGATCAAAGATATACACAGTATTCACAATTGGCTGAGGTGTGAATCTCAAGTTCAGTCTAATGTGAGTTTAGTTATATTACTAGAATGTAATGTACTAGAAAGTACATCTTGGACTTCATATTTTGCTGTTGAACAGAAAAGCATTTATTTTTCTATGAACTTGGAAGTGTCAGTCAGGTCCTATTTTTTAATCAGACAGATTATTTACATTCTTTTAAAGAAAATTACTGAAATCTCCTATAGGAACTATGTTGATAGTACATCTTAAATTTTTTGTTCAATGTCAGTGTATTTTAAGTTACTCATGATCTCAGCTGATCTGAGATGGGAGAGTAGGTGCCAGTGAAAGAGAATACTTAATAAAAACTGTTGATACGGGAATGGATCTTGAAAAGAAGCTGTCATGAAATATATATTTAAAAAAATATGGAAAATGGTGTTGGAATTAGACAAGCAAAATATATTAACAGTTGGAAGTATTGGAATCCCTTTTGTTATGACATAAATTCATTTTTTCCAGAAAATTAATATACTTGTGAATTGTATTTTTTTCAGGATTTGGATTTATTTAAGAAATGCTGAATAATTGCTGTCATATTTGGAGAATGTACTCAGTAAGATAGCTTGCTTTCCTTGATCCCAGCTTTTCTGCATCAAGGCTTCAAGGACAACAGCTAACACATTTTCTTAGATGCTCTGCCTTAGTAGGAGGCTCCAAAGTTCAGCTACTTTTGATTCAGAATCCAGCTGGAATAACAAAAAATTTGTCAAAATGGACAAAAAAATAATTTGATTTTTTTTTTTTTTTTAATAAAAACTACCAGCTCCTAAATATACAAATTGATTTCCTCTTTCAGGAACAAAAAGATGCTCATTGATCTAAAGTATGATAGAAAAAATATCAAACAGAATTAATGTAATCTGAGTTGAGAACAACTATGTTTTTCTGGGGGTTTTTTTGAGAGAAAATAATTCAAAAGCAATTTTGGCAATTTGTTTTAAGCAAGTTTTACATTTATTCACATTGCTGTCCTTGGCTCATAGTAGGAAAATATTAATCACATGCTTAGTCAGGTCACATAGGCAGATGAAAATCGGTATGCACAAATGTCTGGAAAAAAAAGTCTGAAAAAACTCTGATCCCTTTATTTTATTTTCTCATCACTCTTCCTGTCTTTGATTAGCATTGTGCAATTAAGACTCCTCAGTATTTCCTCATATCCGAATATTAGTTGATTAATCTTGATGATAATGGTTGAAGAACTGGTTTTAAAAACTAAGTGTATGAAGTATTTTATTCAAGAGGTTATGACTCATCTTTTTAAACAGCCTTGACTTTTTTTCTGTTATACTACTTATAGAAGGCAAGTACTTAGTTGCTGCTATTAAAAAGTGTAAATGAGTGAGATATTTCATTCCTCCAGAAAATATTGGATGTTTTAAGTCTAAAGGTGATAGGTTCTGTATTGAAACATATCTTCCTTGTTTAATGACAGGAAGTGATACTATTTAGCTGGCTGGAGTTTCTGTGCCAAACAGGAGAGAGAGATGCACCACTGCTTCCCCAGTTCAGATGACTTTTCTGGGAGGAACTGTCGTTACAGCTGCTGCATGTATTTTTGAGTGTCTCAGTGGATCTGACTGTACCAAAGTGTGATGGATTTCTCCTGCTGTCTTCTGTGAGTAGGAAGCATATGAAAAATGTGGTCTCTTTTAAGCATTTTCACCAGAATTATGGTTCCTTTTTAAGAAAGATGAAAAGAATCTTAAAGTTGCTGAGAAATCTGATCCACACACCATATGTATTTATGTGTTAAAATACTTTTGTAGGTTGAGATCATTCAGTCCCTTCACCTTGTCTTTTTAAAAATTATGGTTCCTCAGATAGGAAGATTGTAAGGCCTGATTCAAAGCTCATGAATAACAGCTGGAAATCCACGCTATTAGATTGGTACGTCAATTCACGATACATGAAAATTCACATCTGGCAACAGCTTCATCAACTGTCATTATGCATTCATTTTTAAAGTCTGGGTTTTTCTAATGTATAACAACTAATACCAAAATAAATATGTGGTTGTCTGATTTAAGGTGTTAATATCATAGGCATCTAAGTAGTTTTATTTTGTTCCGTTGCCACTCTGTCTCTTCACTTACAATGATAAAAATCCATTGCCCATCTGCTTGAAATATATCAAAGATATCTAAAACACCAGCCATAAAACACAACGGAAAAGTCAAAACACTGTTGGATGTACAAATCCATACTGATTTCATTACAATAATAGTTTAACCTAATACTGACATCATCACCAAAAAAAAATTCAGGTCAGTATCCAGCTTTTGAGTTTGTAATCTGTGAAGTACACATAGACATTGTCATTAAAAAAAACCAACCAACCAACCAACCAAACCCTGAACAACTTTTTGATTTAGATCTGGAGACAGAACTATGCCTATTATGAGAGAGACAGCTTCTCTGAATAAAGGAAATTAAAACCATCCTTGGTCTTGCATAAAATTCACTCTTTGTGAAGATACATGTAGGTTACTGCTCAGTTTAGGCACTGCTATGTGTTAACGTGTCTTGCCATAGAGCCCATGGAAAGTATAAGTTTCTTCAATGTAATCAAATTATTTAAATCCATTTTTCAACGTACTAGGCATTTAAGTGCTTTTGAAAGTGTGACTAGGTAAATATCTTTTTTATCTGTCCCCAAAGCATTCTGAAAGCAGTAAATAGATTTATTGATTAATAAAGATGAAATAGGGTAAAATCTGACTGATCACATCACCAGGTATTTAATTTCTTTTAGTCCCTTGATATTTTAGAAAGCTCTTTCTCTCTGCACACTTCCAGTCACCTAATGATCAACTCCACATCTTCAAAGCTCCAAGTTTATTCTCTATTTTGAGACAGTGAAATTAGTAATATTTTCAGCATGTAAAAACCCTGGGGCAAACTTCTAAAATGAACTTTCATAAGGTTCATAAAATACTGTCCAACAACAAGCTTCCTTCTGATTACAGGATTCATTTATTGGTTATGCTAGATCTTTAGGGGGAAAAAAAAGCCAACTTTTTGTCATTTTACATCCTCAACAGCAATAAGAGAACTTGATCTGAACCGAGTGCTTACAGATAATACTGAAACTAGGATGCTAGCAGAAATGGAGTCACAATAGTAACTTTGAAAATCTCCTGACACATATAAAAGGAAGAAAAAGTAGTATATTATACCTTAAAGAGTCTGTGGACCTATGATGTTTGCTATGTTCAGTATTTAAAAGCAACCAGAAATTGGATGGTACATGAGATTTATAGCTACATGTGTATTTCTGTATTTACAGTAAAACATAGCCCATGGGAACCCGGTTATGCCACATGTTTTTCTGTTGAGCTAAGGGAGTATTTTTATTTTAGTTTTCTATGGTAAATTGAATTGTGCTGCCTTGTAGGAAAAGATGTAGTATATCTTAAAGCTATTCACATTTTTGTATAACTGTAGAGGGATTCTTCACTACACGTTAGAGTTGAAATACTATCCTCACACTCAGCATGATCCAGGTAGTATATGCATTTCTAGAAAGAAAATTAATTGTCTTTTTTTCCTTAAATTAGGAGGTTTGGTGTATTTAAGAAATCTAAATCAGAGTACATATTTTAAAAAACACAGAAGAATAAAAAATATAATAGTTGTTAATTAAGTGAATAATCTATTCAGCAGAAAATGAATGAATCTTTCAGCCAGCAATTCCAGGGTTAAAGTGTTCATTTTGCACATATTATGACATATCTGCAATAAATTCAAGTAATTATGCTATTAAGCAGTTCCTCGTCTATTGAATTAATTAATCTTTATGTTCACTTCATAACCTCTTTAGACATCCTCAGTTACTGCAGATTTAATCCTCTTTGAACCTTTCTATATTTAGTTTTCTGAAAATTGACTAAGACCTATCAGTCAGTACTGTAAGAGTGAGATTGTTTTCTCACTTCATAATACTATTCTTTTCCCACACATGCCTCCTCTTTTTTTTGTACCCTGGACTGTGAAATCAGAAAACCTGTGTTAAAACCTTCTAAAGGTCCATAAATGGGAAATACTATTCCATATGTATAGGAGATTTTGTCATGTTACAATATATTGTCATTGATTGGTGTTTTTTTTTCATTTTCTTTTAATGACTATGTCATCATCTTGCTTGATATCTTCTGAGATTAATCTCAGTACTACATTTTAATTGGAATTAAAACAAAACAAAACAACACAAAACAAAACAAAAACAAGAACAACAAAAAATCAAAACACAAAAAACCAAAACAAAACGACGAGCTGTGCCTTCTCTCCTAAAAGGCAACAAAGCATGTATTTTCTCCATATTTTGCTGTCTGTCAGTACAGCTTGCTAAGACTGTTCAGTATCTAAATAAAAGATGTATATCCATTTATAACAGATAGAAACAAGCTTATTTAGATGCCTGACTCAGCAAGCAGATTTCCACTTGTCATCATCAATGAGAGAAGTAAACATATCATGGTGGCTTGCAAAAAACAAGAGATCATTATACATTATCCGAAGGCAAACAAAGAAACTAGCAAGTAATTGACCTCTGCCGTTACACTGTCTTGATTTGGTACGGTATTATTCATTCCCATCACTTATTGCTCTACCTGAAAAGAAGAATTGGTGCTCCTTATGTTGGGATAAAAGGGATTGGGACAGGAAAACTGCAAAATCTATGTTTTGGGGTTTTTTTCTCCAAAAGTGGTAGGAATTCTCTCCCCACCTTTTGCAAAAGGAGAGCAACTGCTACTTCTCTCCAGTTCACATACCTGTTGTGCAGGAAGCATGGATAGACATTCAGCACAACTTCAGATGTTGTATAAATACTTTTGAGAGGAAAGAGCATAGGTATAAAATTAAATAAAAGTTACAGACCAAAAATGAATGTGGGAAACTGAATCTGACACTGAGTTTCTAAACACAAATAATCCAGTCATACTATATTGTTCCTAATAAAGAAATTAAAACTTACTTGAACAAAATCTTCTAAGTCCTCAAGTCTATCTTTATTCAATAATGTGTTAAAATCATGCATGTACATTAAGTATTGTTGGATTAGAATAGAAAGCTGATGGCCATGAAAGATCTGATTTGTAACAATTCTGCTTTTTGGAGTAACATAAGAGCAAAGAAGATACCTTAAAATTTACTGAAATGGGAAGGGCATTTTATTTGCCTTGCTGTAATTCAGACATAGCTGAACGAGTGGTGGAACAATATTTAAAGGCTTTCAAAAAGTCATGGTTAATTAAAAATGAAGGGAGATTTAATTAAAGACTTTGGAAAATTTTAACCATTGCTGGCAATACATAATTCTTTTTATTCCAGAGAAAACAAAGACAACCCAAAAGCACGCTATTTAGATGACTAGCCAGATTACAAAATCCTAAATTCTCCATATCAAGCTATAAGTGAATTGACTGGAAGTATATTATATTGTTAAGTATATTTTCTCTTCAGTTTCTGGAGAGCAAATATTTTCTGAATATTTTTAAGAAGTTTGCCTAAACTTGTATCAATAAAGTTTTACTAAATGTAAGACAGAAATTTCAATTAAACATAAAATTGAGAAATATAAACTGATCTTTTGGCAGTGTCTCATCTTCATAGACTATCTTAATTTTTATTTTCAAAATACTTCCCACCTCACCCAGGCAGGGAGGAAAATGCTTTATGCTGTGGAAAACTATTTCTTGACAACTTTTAAATCCTACTTTTATCATGTTTTGGCTTGTTTGTGTGAAAATTTTATTTATTTACTTTTGTGTGGTGATAAGTTCCTGCAGGTTTTAGATAACATCATAACATGGTGTCTATTAATTTACTGGATTTCAATTCCAGTCATTTTTTACTGCTAAGTATATTGTAATTCTAGAAAAAGAGCAAAGTGGGCAACAAACATTGACCAACAAGAAGGGAATTTTGCTGTTTCTGACTTCTGTATGATCTGAAAAGAGAAACCAAATGCTGCTCCTATCTTGATATAATTTTGTGCGTTTGTTACAGCTTCTTTCCAAGCATTATATCAGAAGTGGAACTTGTGAGAGCCCTGAGAAAACAGGGTCACAACATGCTGATTAGCCTGTGATGTCCTCACACTGGGAAAGCTCTGTACTTGCTTCAGTAAACAGCCATCAAGCTGTACATTAAACAAGAGCAAGACATAGTATAGGACTAGAGAATGTCAAAAAATGTGCATCCTTGAACAACAACACAAATGGTGAGTTAATACCACTGAACTTTATTTCACATGCAGTATGTTTATCGATATAGGAGAAAAAATTGTAGATCATTGGGGTTTTCTTTGTGGATAACTAAGTAACTTCACTAAAGCAGGCACTTGTAAAATCACTCTTTCTTTTTGCTAAGGATTTCTGTATCTAGATGACAGATCAGCGTCTTCAAATCACCAAATTGCAACTGCACTTTAATCAGTGAGGACCTCAAGGAGACGAAGTATCCAGGCAACCATTCAGAAAAGAAGCAGCAAAGGAAATTCCTCAGCTCTGTAGTCAGCTAGAGGAGACCTTTGGCAAGTTGGGATAAATGTAGATTAAAAATCAAACTTCTGTTTTTCAGGTCTTTCTGGCTGCAGTAGGTCTGTGTGCAGGAGCAGAGGGCCTGCTTTCTGCCCAGGGTGCATAGACTTCTGCTGGAAGGAGCCATGTCCTCCATTTCTGCTCATGTTATCTTTCAAAACACATAAGGTACCCTTACTCTTACTCCGCTCTTTTGAATGCAGACCTCTTTGCTCCCTTCTCTTTATCCAGGGTGGATGCTTGAGCTGAAATCTGTTGCATACCACCAAGGTCTGTATTTTCAACAGAATTTAGGTAATTCCCTCACAGCTTAACAGGAATTATGAAATGCACAGCCATGTGTGCCTTTAGTAATGTTGCTTCATGATGACCACAGTAAAGAGTATTTCACACATATACCCACTGAGCATTTAGAAATATCTAGTTCCACAGTTACTATAACTTTTTATAATGTTTACTCTGCAGAAAGGAAAGATTTCCTTGTGCTTGTTGCTACTGTTAGATTTCCAACAGTGACAAAAGTGGAACTATTTCATATTTACTCAAATACTATTTGGAGAAAGATTTAGTGCACAACACCAGAAAAATTGTCTCAGAATCTGCACTGATGGATTAAGCCCTAAAAGTAGAATTATAGTAGAACTATATCATAGGAAAGTATGCTTTAGTTAAATAGCATTCTTTAAAGCTTTGCTGAGAAGTAAGGATACTTGGTCAAAACATTTGCTGCTGATTTAAGTCCTCTCTCAGTAACACTGTAAGAAAAAATCCTTTCCCCTCCCAGGTGAATTTCTGATCTGGAGAACTGTCTTATAAAATCTTTGGTAGTGCAATATACAAGACTAATATAATAAATGAAATTAAGATTACTTTAAAAATCACTAAAGGTTTAGTGAATTTGTTCTGTATTCACAAGGAAAATATTGATCTGACAAGATGATCTGTAAAATCTTGTGAGGGGTAACAGGAGAAATATGCACTGCAGCAGGCTGATTTCCCTTGCTTGGTGACATTTGCAGCTTTTTGAAAAGATACTGAGATTATCATTCCAGCTGACAAGAAATGGTTTTAGTGGCAGATATCTCCAGAGGATCAGTTTATCCCTGATCTCAACTGAGGACCATCCATGCCAATTTGTACCTTAGCTTGGAATATTTGTAGTGTTTCTGTTAGCCCAGGAGCTCTTCTGTTGGCTCTTGAAACAGGCAAAGAGGAGCAGAAACAGCTGAGGAGCAGTCAAGTATGGCAGGAATATGCTTCAAAAGGAGGATCAAACCTGTGGTATGACAGGATTGCTTAGACAAGTTTGGTATCACAACATAGTAAGAAATCATGGCAGAGATCCCCCTGTGCTATAGAGAAGTTAAAGGATGTGGTTAGCAATACCTTGATTAAGGAGAGGCAAGGATCCTCATGGGTGAGTGCACAGAGGGGCAGAGGTAGGAAATGTTGTGGCAAGGCCATGAGGGAGGGAGCAAAGCACTTGCGCTGTGTCAGTCACACTCTGAGGGACCTATGTCTAGTGAGTGGCATTTGAAAGATGTTTTCCTGGCCTTTTCTGGATTCTCCATGCTTCAATTTCTCATTTATGAAGTTCAGGTGAGCCAGTGGGCTCATATGATTCAGTTACATCTCCAAGCCTGCTACATGTACTGAACAGTATTGTGTCCAGTGCCTTCTACTTCCATCTGGAATAGGCAACTACACACACAGAGCTGCCAGATCTATGAACAGTCAGTCTATAAATAATATGATTATAGCAATGTCAGTAGCAGAGCTTCCATCTCTATGCCAAGTGGGAGGAGGTGCTATTGAGATTCTGGAGAATAATTCTACTTTCTATGGAATGGCATGAGCACTTTGCTATTAATTTTCATCATCAAAGATGTTTCAACATGAAGAGCTTTAACTTCACTGTTGTATTATTTTATAGTCTAAATGTATCTTAATGACAGTCCATGGTCTTAAGATGTTAAGGATATGGAAGCTACATACACTCATTAGGGGTCTGGTAGTGGCAAAGTATACCATCATGTAAAAAATCTGTGATGTTGCTTTTCTATGTAAAGGAAAGACAATTTGTAGACTGATACAGCTGTGCTTTCCTGGATTCTTTCAAATGGAGCATATCTACTGTACAACCATTTTTTTTTACAACTAAAAAGTGTTCCTGTAATGTACAACATCTTATATTACAATAAAACATACAAGAACTCTGATAGCTGGAGGTGAGATGCCATGACAGCTACTATTCTGAACTGCAGCAAAAGAAGAGGTTAGTAAAATGTTTAAAGAAATGGAAATGCTTACACAGAAAAGATAACAGCAGTTGAAGGAAACAAATGGCAAGACTACAGTCTACAGCCTAATCCTATAAACATCTTGATACTGCTACTAGTGCAATTCTTATCTGCATCTTCGTATAAAAACCATTCAGAAGCACCAAAATTAAGGAGAAGACAAAGTCTTGTCTTGAATTGTGGTGAAGTTCTTCTACACAAAAATTAAAGGGACATCAGGTTTCTTTACATATTGGCAAAAATTATAAAATGCATACATTTAGTGACAAATTTATTTCTGAAAATTTGTTTGTACTAGAAAGTTTTCTAGAAATAATTGCCATTCCTTATCTTGCAGAATGTATGAAATACAAATAGTTTCTGTGCTTTTTACAGAGTGCTCAGTTTTTTTCTATATTAAGATATGACTCTGCAAATGGCTGGAGAATATGTTATTTTTTTTTAATGCTGCTGTTGGTCTCATTCTGATTTTATCTCACACTTCACTATACCTGGAGTTCACTCTAGAAGGTATCAATTTTGTCTTTTCTAATAGACTTATCAAACCTATTTTAGAAAAAAAAAAAAGAGCTATTAGCTCATAATTCCTGTGTACTATTCAGCAATTTTGTTCCCTCAACATATTTTCACCTTGTAAAAAACTTCTGTTTTCACTTTTTGTACAAAAGTCCTTTTCATTCTTAAAACATTGGTGTCATTCAGCCCAGGTCTGGTTAGAAACAGACCTATGGTAAATTAGATTAATCAGCCATGGGGCAATTCAAGAATGGAAGGTGTCTTCTTGTGTGAGAGGTGTCAGGGTTAAAGCTGATTCTGTCATTCTTTAACTTATAACAATTCAGTAGCATTTAATAGCATAAATCTGCAATGTTATTTATTAGTTCCAGTAACCCAGGGATTCTTTTTCATTTTAGTCAGCAAGCTGTGAATCACCTACTGGGCATTTGACATGTACTGCAGGACTTCAAGGATTTAAGACAAATTAGACTCAGTTATTAGAGACACTCATCTTATAACCTGTATTGGTTTATAGACTACTTAGAAACTATTAGCAAAGATTTACAAACTGAAAGTTATTTTACATGTAGATACACCACAAATTTACTAAAATGGACTGGTTAATGAAGCTGACTACTGGAATTACTCTAACTACTGAAAGGCAAAGCCTATTTAATTGTGTTAATGAAAGACTTGATGAGAGTCAGGGCACTTCTTGAGGCGCAAGCGTTTTAATACCATGAATATGTGTTATGGTTTGAGGCTTGGAATGGGGGTGTGACTTTCCAGCACCTGGGAGGACCCCGGGTGGAGGTGAACCATTGTATTCCCTCCCCTTCCGACACACACTCTGATAAGAGGCAGGAAGTGGGTGCTAACTCCACTCCTGCCCTGCCGCTCCAAGGTGGATGGTGTGCTTTTGCTCTATTTCTGAGGGTTTTGTATATTTTGCTTATTTTTGTATTTCCCCTAATCTTTGTATATTTTTTTTTCTTACCTCCCTTTTTCGTTTTCTGTTCCTTGTTAAACAATATACTTCATCTTTTTTTCAAAGTCTCTCTCTCTCTCTCTCTCTCTCTCTCTGGGAGGGGGAGGGGAAGGGGAGTACATAGTTCTGTTCCATGTGGGTCCTGCCCTGAACCCCTTTTTACATGGAACCAGAACAGTATGCCTGCTGGAACGTCATGCTGTTGAAACATGAATAGTATCTCAATATATTTTCTGTTTGCTTTTGTTTTGCATTGCAGAGAATTTTTTCTTCACGATGATACTTAGGACTGCAAAAGACCTAGGCATTGTGAGAAAGTTCATTGGTGAGCTTGTAGATACTAACGAATTAACTTTTTTTTTTTTTTTTTACCATTTCAAATTTAAAGGACTGCAAAGAAACAAAGTTTTTGGTTTTGAAAGTTAAAAAGAATTTTTAAACTATAATTTGTTATGAAAATGATAATATTTTAAGTGAATAAATAAAAATTAATCTGAATTTTGTGTTTGATTGAAATTTCTGTCCTTCATGTGGTTAGATTAATGGATAAAGAGAGGTGTCTTCTTGGGATCTATGAATGATTAAGCAGGTGATCATTCCATGGTGTCTGTCAAGGCAAGGCAGTGTTTGAAACTTTCAGGGTTGGTGTTGCTAGATGTAGCAACAATAGCTTTTTGGTAAATGGAATTCCTACTGATACACAATACAAAGCTTTAGATTAAAATCACAGAACATTAGGGATTGGAAGGGACTGCTGGAGATCATCAAGTCCAACCCCTCTGCCAGAGCAGGACCATCTAATATAGGGCAGATCACACAGGAACGGGACTTAAAAGTCTCCAAGGCAGG
>NW_008584879.1:0-8409 GCF_000691845.1 Merops nubicus
ATGATTCTATGATTCTATGAAAAGTGATGGACAGTGGATAAGATGTTAAGCTTCAGTTGAAAATTGAGATCTTCGAAAAACACAAGCTTCACTTGTATTGGAAAATTAAATTCACTACTTAATTTTGATCTAAACAACGAGAATGTTTTGATTTACAAAAAAATCAGAATCTAAAAAAGAGACAGACTTTGCCATTATTAAAAGTAATTTTTTTTTTTTTCTCATTAATCTAGAAATGAAGGTATTAAGCCTTTTGAATTCAGATTTTAGCATTTTAGTCAATAGAAGTGGAAAAGGGTAAAGAAAGCATGAGAAAAAATCCTGTCAGTTAATAGAGCTGCACTTTGTAATTGGGTGAGAGAATAGTGGATGGAGCTAAAAGACAAGGTTGGGAAGAGAGAAAAAAATAAAGGATAAAAAAAGGCAATGCAAGGAGTGGAAGAAATATGACATATTGTCATAGAGATGTTTTTGGTCTCATGGCCTCAAACAGCCTGTGGCACTGTTAATGGAACAACACCTCAGAGCATAATGGTGCTGCTTTAACTTCAGCTGTTTTATGGGCCTAATGTCTCATGTCTACAGAGCTTTTCTCCATCATCCTACCAGTTCCCACCTTAGTAACTTTGTATCAAGTCTGGAACTAGATTCACAACAATTTTCTTCCGGAGAAAGACATTGAAGAAACTTTTTTTTTTTTTTTTTTTTTTACTGACAGAAATGGGACCATAAAAGCATATTTATTTTTAATTACATTTTCTAGGAAAATGAGACAAAAATCTGTCCCAGTGTTTCTATGAAATGCTCTCACTGTTTTTGTTAACAGTTTGTCTCAGTTTAAGCTGCATAGGGAGTAGAGGTCTTAAAGTTTCTACATATGTGACAAAAGGAAGCTGGCTGAACGAGGAATATTGAAATGGATAATCCTTGCAGGCAGGCAATCTCATTGTATAGCAAGCTTTTGTGTTCTTTGTTTTTATTACAACATGAACCCCTCTATTTCTGTGGACATATTCTTCTGCTGACACTTGCCCAATATAGAAAGAGATTACCATTAACAGGCAGACCAGCAGCCAAACTCCTCCTTCTGCTACCACATCACACATTAGAGATCCAAAATGACAGACAACCAGAGGGAAGAGCAAGTCAATGCACCCCCTCACAGCACATTGTGTGAAGAAGGGAGAAAGCTGAGGCAGGAATCATAGTTACAGGAGATGGAATCAGCCAGACGATGATTCCAATTGTGTAGCAGTTTTCCAGAAAGAGACTAATGATCTTGCCCCACCATCCTGAGAAATCCACTTGCTGTGAAAAGCCAGGGACACCTTTCCAAAACAAACAAACAAACAAAAACCCAACAACAACTAAAAAAAAAAAAAAAAAAAAACCCCAAAAAACAAACACAACAGAACCCTCAAACACCCCATCCACCAAAGAAATCTCCCAACCTGATTCTAAACGGAGTCAGTTCTTATAGAGGTGGCTTCTTGACCTCCACCTCCAAGTTAATGTGGAAGTTGAGGGCACCTGGTGGTGATCTCCTAATCAGTTCCCACCCAAGGCTGTCCAGGCCCTGGTAAAAAACAATCAGGAGAGTGTTTTCTGCTTGGTTGTGGACATAACCCATATGCCCACCCTCATTCAAGGCTGGGGGTTTTAACCCCAGCACTTCACATGTACATCAGCTTTTCATGTCTATACTGTCTGTTTTATTATGGCATGTGTTTCTCCAATGTTCAGAATATCACCGTATTCAATGCTGAAGAAACCAGAGTGTGGACACCTCTCCATGTTAAAAGGGTATCATTAAGTCATAGTGTGTAACTATGCCACTGTCTCCCATTTTTAACTATGGGAAAAGAGTAAAGTAACTGAGGGAAAAAAAAAACCCGAGGACCCATTGGACCCTTTCCCTTTACTTACACCAATAACTACATTATCTGCTTTAGTGCATTAATACATTTAGCATGCATTTAGCCTTTGTACATCATCTGCTATAGTTGCCTCATATTGATAAGGATATTGCGGGTTTTGTCTTAGAGAATCACGGGCAGCTGATTCCAGAGAGCAGATGCACAGCTGGACTCTGCCTGCTTCTTCATATGGGGGGAAAACAAAGGAAGCTAGAATACTTTCTAGCTAATAGTTTGGAAGCGGTGAGATTAGTGATGCAATGTTGCTTTTATGTGAATACTATAAAAGAAATTGTAGCTTCTGAGGTCTGTATTAATGTCTTCAGTGTTACACTTTACATAGCTTAAAGAGAAGATTCAGCAGAACTAGGTGATAGAATGACTCCATTTTCTTCCATTGTTCTTTTGTTCCATTTTGTTAACAGTGCTGTGCAATCACAGCTCTCGTTTCAACCCTTCTGACTCAGGTATGTAACACAAAGAGATACTACTCCCTTCTGTCACGTCAGTGACCTCACAATCAAAGCAGCCAAAGTAGCCTTACAATCAAACTCAATCAATGAAAGAAAATACACACAACATGGCTGGACAAGCCTAGTCATAAGAGGGTTTGGAATGAAACTGTGTCAAAGTGAATAAAATAAATTGGTTGAAATAGGATGTACTTTTACATTTTTCTGTTCTGTTTCTAAACTTTATATCAGTTTTTATATTTTCTTTTAAGAGATAGAATTCTCATTAATCATTTTGTTTGAGAGGAAACTGAATTTCTGAAAGAAAAAGTAGTCAATCAGAAATATTTATACCAAATGGTCATGACAATTTGTTCCTAGTAACGTTTAACGGATCATCATAGTATTATAAGTTTGAAACTTCATTAACAGCAGTGGTATAATTCAGCATACTTGAACAATAGATCTGGTTCTCATATACTTTGATCTTACGAATTCTACTATCCAATAAATATTATAGAAAGACACTTCATAGTGGTTTAATGGCTGTTAAAAGCTGGTGTACATAGCTAACAAAATTTCCCTGAGAAACCAGTCTATTACCAGCTGCTGATTGCTGGATCTGGTAGGTAATGTTACAGGTGTATAATGCTGATTACTTGGAAGTAATTGATTACAGAGTACTTTCTCTTTGCTCACTACAGCTGTTTCCATGCTGGCTACAATGACTAAGTACAATGATATTACACATAATCAAGACAGCAGTGGTAAGATTGCCAAGAAAAGTAACAGTATTTAGAGATACTTTTTCACTGCAGAAGTGAAGAGATAACACTTTAGAACAGCATTTTTAAAAGCTATTTCACTTACTGTTCTTGATTCTTTTAAAGTTCCTGCAAGTAGTATTCTGCCTTCTTCATCTCTAACATTCTGCTGCTTTGGAAGGATTGCTGTTACAAAAATGAGTAATTTAGGTATATGATTAAACAAGCATATTCCATGTATTCATTGATCCTCCAGGACTGAGTGTAGCCATATTGAAGAAGGTAGATATGTGATATGACACAATGCAGCTTCTCTCCCTCTGAAATATTGTGGAACATGTGACACTACACAGCACTGATTAGGGAATCACATCATCCTGAGTCACCTCCACTGATCTTTGTCTTCCATATCTCTTCATTCTCAATTTTTCTCTCCCTAACAAGCATTAGTAGATGTCTGTATAGCCATGCTATAACCATGTATAACCAAAGCATTTTTGCGGGAAGTTCTTGCACTAAGTGAACAAAAGATGCCTTGATCTTAATTTATGTGAATCATCACAGTAAGTCATGAATAAAGACTGTCCTTGCTAACTCCTCATTCTGATGAAACTTCTCACTGAAAAAAACAAGTCAGATAGCCCAAGGACATGTGAATTCTATTTTGGCTTACTGATTTCTGAATATTTGGTTTCTATCAGCCATAGAAATCTCTTTGCATTGCCAATACTAATGTATCACAGAAAGAGAAAAGATATCAACATAATGTTATTAAGACTGAAATTAACAGACCAAACTATGTATCTTGCCTCAGTGTAAGCTGAGTCTGTGTTATATATAGACTCAGAGAAAAGTCTATGCAAAGCTTGCTTTACTTATAGGCTCAAAGAAGATATTTTTCTGATTCTGTTCAACAGCATCAGTTGATCAGGACCTCTGTCTAGCCCTCATTCTTATTCCAGAACTGTATCAGAACTGTTTTGCAAAAGAACCAATAATCCTACACTGTGAAAGCTACACAGATCAGGACCTCCAATATCACCACCACCACCCTGATGCATACCTGTCTCTTCTATATCTCCAGCAGGGAACCTGCTGACACTCAGTGTATTCTCTAAGAATCTCACATAAGGCATGTAAATCTGACTCATTTCCTACTTGCATGATGAAATGTATGTTATGTAATGTACTAATTTCTACTACTAACTTTGAGCTTAATGTAGGACAATTAATGTGATTCTTACATTGAAAAGAACTACAATTTAATTGCTTATATTTCACCATAACAAATGAGGAAAAATTAAGTTCCTACTAATAATGACAGCTAACTTTAGAAAATAAGAAATACATAGATAAAGATAAAAACTTTCTGAATATGATGTTTTAGTATTTCTGAAGTAAAGGGAGGCATTCATTGTTGTCAGGCTTGTAAAAAGCCATCTTAATTAACATACAGTAACTACAGTTTTTCAGTATATTACAAGCTGTCAATGTCCTCTTTCCCGGGTCTTACATTTGTTTATTTTTGCCAAGCGAATTCTATTAAAAGAGATTTATTTAAAAAGACTCAGGAACTGTGTAAATTCAGCCTTGGCACATGGATAATGTATCCTTTTTAACAAAGAAGGTACTTGAAAAGAAGCCTTTATTGCATCTTACATTTGATGCAGAGGAGGCTTGCTTTTTTTAATAGGCTTATTCTTTTTAATACATGTTCATTTAGCTGGACTGCACTTGCCTTCAGTGCATTACAAAGCATACAGGGTAATAGAAGTTGGTAAGATAGCATAAACATTTTTCTTAGTGTAAACTATGAATTGGTGGCAAATTCATGCAGTAAAACTTTTTCTTGTGACTTCACCCTAGATAGAACTATATAAAGAAATGTCTGTGAGAGTGTTACTTGCTTTGCATTTCATTCTGCACTATAGATTCATTTGAGGTCTACTACATAGTGTGTAAAAAACAGAAGTTAACTATCAATGACAATAGTTTACCACAGAATTAAATGATAGCTAGAGAAAAATCCAACATACAGATTATACATATAATACAGACAGTGACAGACAGAGAGTTTGCAAATTGATAATGATCGATATTTTTAACATTGTTTTCATTAATCACTGATAGCAAAAACGGTTCTTTGCTGTGGTCACACATATGAAGAAAGGTGTTTTGAGGTTCACTGTATTTAGAAATACAAATTTAGTAAAGGATATTCAAAGTTAGTATAGGATATTGCTCCCATGCATTAAGACATTAAGCACATAATATTGAGAAATAATGTCTGTGAACTGCAATATCTCATTTATTAGTGCCAATAGGACCGTTTGAAAAAAGTACTTCAGGATGGGGAATGAAGCAGTGTAACAAAATAATTCTGTGGAGCTAAAGCAGAGGTCAGTAACGATATCGTTAAGGGCCTGTCCAGTGACAGTCAAAATGTGAGAGATAGGAACAAAAAGGAGATGATAACATCTCCAACTTGTATTCACTGTTCTTCAGAACTTTCAAGGCAGAGCTATAAAATATTATTTTTTATTATTATTTGTATGAAGATTCTGTAGCCTTTGATGGGCTTTCTTGACATATGAACCTCATGTGTTGAGTATTGCATTATATATATGACTTAGGAGATTGATGGAATGGAATTTGTTAGAAGACTGATAAATCAGTTTTGGTCTTTAAAATAAAACTTAACTGGACTGTCATTCATTAATTACATACTACATGTTTATAGCTCTTACATATTATTTATCACTATTTATTCCAGAGTCAGTTCATAATAATCACATCCTATATTAGCTTTATGAAACAGTATGCATAGCTAATGACTAGAGCCCTTTATAAATCTTAGCTATCAAATTAGTCAGCCTGTGCCTTCTTCTGCCACTCTGCTCTTCACACAGCATGTGCCGCCTTCTGCCACTCTGCTCTTTTCAAACTTTTCTCAGCTGCTACTCCTTTTCTAAAAGCAAAACCTGTCTTCATCCAGCTCTCGGAGCTATGTTGTCTCAGTGATCAATAATTGACCATCAATGAATTGTTTATCATTCTGGGGCCTCTGCATTCAACTTACAGTCATATTTTCAAGGCCTTCCTTGTTATCCTATGAGAAAACTGTACATGATAAGAAAAGGCAGCAGGTACCAAGCTCTGGTTCACACAGTAAGTTCTCATATCTAGTTGATAACAAGAGGCCATGACTACAGCCCTGCACAAAAGGTACAGTTAACATGAGACCTCTGTCTCACAGCAAAGAATTGAAATGATATTTTTACTGGACTGGGTACAAAAATGTTTATACAATTATATTAACGTGTGTAATGTGTAAATTCAAAACAAACTAGCATTCCAAGTACCATCTATTTACTACTGGTAATATCTGTGGCAGTTCCTTAGGAAGCATAATGTAAGTTTTTTGTCAGGACACATTTTACAGTCAGAAGATCTTTGGATACTTAAATATACAAATGCGATTCAAAGTGTCCATTCTGCAGCCACCCTATTTTGCCTAAGGAATTCCTTGAACATTTGAAAGTGTTTGTAGTGCTTATGCTTAGAATTACATGCACGGAGCAGCTAGAGATCTAGGTCTTGCATAAATCACACAAGTGTTAAAACAATAGTCAGATTAGTCTATTCAAAGGCCTCATCCATTAGGAATGCAAACTTACTGCTACATAGGTACATTCCTATTTGAAATCATGGACCTCATGCCTTAACTATTCATACTGCATATATATTAACACAACTGTATAATCTGTTCTTGAATAAGAGTAACAACTTGCTTAATATCTTACTTCATGGCATGTTGTTATGATACCCATTAAATATGAGCAGGAAATGTATCAATTAGTTGTACTTTAATATTTCTTTGATAAATGGAGCATTATATGAAATCACATTATTCACAGTATGTTTTCATACAGGGTTATATTATGTATTATAGCTACAATTTAAAGTTATGGGACCTATAAAAATAAGGAAAACTATTTTATTCTTTATGAAAGAAACTGTTTAGGTGCATCACCACGTAGTGCATCCAAACAATGAACCTTTAATATGAATCTGTCTGGCAAAAGACTGCATATTATCAAAGCAGATAGTTCTACTACTAGCTTTGCCCATAATTTAAATGAAAGACATAATTCACTTTTCTTAGAATTATGTCTGTATACTAATTCTTGGTATTTAAGGGTGAAAAAAAAAAAAAAAAAAATGCAGGGAGATAAAAACAACACCAGCACTGCAGAAATCATTCCAGACACAAAAGTCATACCGAAATAGAATACAATAATGAAAGCACTTTGTAAAATGTACCACCACAGGAAAAAGGAAATAGGTGTTATGCTCGCAGTGTTTATACATTTCTACTTGCATCTAGTCTCCAGTAATATATTTCTCCAAAGCCTCGGTTTATATGTCCTGCTTTTTCATCTGGTGACAAACTATATGTTTTCTCAGAATCCTGTCTCACTTATGGAGATTGGACATCTGTGGGAGACCATGTAATAGCAGTCTGAATAGTTAGCTACAAAATACAGTCTCTTTCGATGAAGGGAAAGAATGCATTTCTTTTAGCTGCAGTTTACTAATTTCCATTCATTTTCTGCATATTCTTCCACAGATTACGGATATTACAATTAATACCTGAGGCTGAATAAAGTACACATGCAACCATAAAAATAAAAAAAAATACCTGACATTTTAGATTTTCCTTCTGAGGCTTCAATGCAATTTGAGATTTCCCTCACGCTTGAGGCTCTCTCATGTTCTCTCACAGTGCCATTATACACGACTGAAAAACTCTGAAGAGAAGACATGAAACAACATACTAAATGGTAACAATGCAATAATTCTCTTATTGAGAACTTCTCTCTTACTCTAGTCCTCTGAAATCAACTAAATGGTGAGGCCATTCATGGATTTCCCTCGTGGAAGGATCCTGTGATGAAGCTCATTTTCCCATTCTTGGTTATTCTGCAGTACAAACATAACTTTTTCTCCACTAGTGAGGCCATCTCTTTTAAAATAAACATACGATGATCTCACACTCTTGAAACTTCTTGTCCTCTGTTCATTAGGAAATAATTTAACAAACTGATTAATCATGTTACATTCCGTGAGAACTATGTCAACAAAGAATGAATTAAATATAGTTATGCCATTTTTGACTGACTTGGTCTTACATAGTATGCTGCATTTAATATTGTGCAAACACACCATGTGAGAGATATATATACTATTTGAAAATAGAATCATAGAATCATAGAA
>NW_008584880.1:0-9817 GCF_000691845.1 Merops nubicus
TTTTTTTTCCAGTTTAGCAACATTGTCAGGCTGAGGATTTTAAACCACATGTATCAGATCCTTGGGCAGTAGGAAACGGTCTTGAAAACCATGAAAGGTTTTTCTTTGTTTGATTTTTTTTGGGGGGTTTGGTTGTGTTTTGTTTTTTAATAAATACTGATTCTTTCAAGTTGCTTTCTGGTTTCTGAGCCTTTAGGGCCTATTAATTTGCATGTTCACATCTTCTTGCATAAGGGTTTGAGCCTTTTACAATTATCTTTTAAAATAAAAGCTCTGATCTTCTCAGAATCAAATTTCCAAGTAGGGGCAAGATAGATTTTTCTCAGAATCAAATTTCCAAGGAGTGGCAAAATATCCAATATTCTGATGGCAGTGATAAATTAACAAGTTGAATTTAGTAAGAATTTTCAGATAAAGAACAAGTACTTGTCAGAGTGATCACATCAATCATTTGTATATGCTGTTGAGCAGGATGCTGTTGTGTGTGTGGTGGATGTGCTCTCAGTGTGTTGCAGATATGACAGGATACTGTTGAGAAGATTGATTGTATTAAGGTCTGCACACATCCCTAGTATTCTGAATTTTGGGAGTTTAATCACACACTGATCTGGTGCACTTCCTATAAAGCCTTTTGAAAGAATTCATTTATTTCAGCTTGAGACTGAAAGTTTCAGGCAGGGTTTGGAGCATTTACATGGGAAATGTTGTGTGAACTCAGCCTGCATGTCTTACAGAGCTCTGGGAAGTTCAGCCTCAGACACATGTAACCATTCTGCAGTGGTGGGGTTTGGCTTGGGGTTTTTTTTAACTTTTTCAGATGAAATATCTTCCTTTTTTTTTTTTTAAGGCAAAGCAAACCTCTTTGTCCAACTACAGGACAAGCCCCTGCCCCAGTGCAGCCATCTGAGGATGCTGAGGAAGCCAATCAGTTCTAGAATTATGTGGTGTCTTACAGACAGCCATGGGCACAGCCCATTCATTTAGGGGGGAAACTAGAAAGGAGTAGGGGACAACTGCCATGGGACATGATATCTGCTGACCCAAACTATCAGCTTCAAAGCAGCTCATCAGTGGTGGAATCCCTGCCTCCCAGTAGATGGAGAGGAGAAGGCTCCCAGGGGCGCTTCTTCTGGCCTTCCAGGATCTGAAGTGGGCTCCAGGAAAGCTGGGGAGGGACTTTTTAGGCTGTGGGGCAGTGGCAGGACTGGGGGGAATGGGGCAGAGCTGGCAGTGGGGAGATTCAGACTGGCCGTGAGGAAGAAGTTCTTCCCCAGGAGAGTGGGGAGAGCCTGGGATGGGTTGCCCAGGGAGGGGGTTGAGGCCCCATCCCTGGGGGTCTTGAAGGCCAGGCTGGAGGAGGCTCTGGGCAGCCTGATCTAGTGGGAGGTGTCCCTGCTCATGGCAGGGGGGTTGGAACTGGGGGATCCTTGGGGTCCCTTCCAGCCCTGACAGATTCTGATCTGTTTGAGCAGAGGACTCAGGAGTGTTGGCTGGATGGTTGGACTGGATGATCTTGGAGGTCTCTTCCAACCTAAAGGATTCTATGATTCTGCCTTAACTCAGCTCTGGCCACAACCCCAGCTGCTGTTGGCATCATTTTTACAGACTGTAAGGGAATCAAAAAATAATGCCACTGGGGGAGAGGCCAGTGAAGCCACCAGCATTAGTGGGAGGATGGCAGAGCAGGAGGGTGAACTGGGGTGCACCAAAATCCTTTGGGTGAGGGAGGGCAAACCCTCTCCTACACTGTCCTGGGGATGAGGAAGAGCTGGTAACACCCAAAGGAAAGCAGGCACTAGAAGACCAGGACTGTGACACACATTTTTAGATGGATTTTAGGGGATTAGCAATGAACAGGACTGAATGTCACTCTGGGAACGTTCCTTAAAACTGGGCTGGCATTAAAGGAAGTAGCTGAGTTACAGGGTGTAAAATAAGTGAGATGAATGAGCTTGGGCTGGAGTGGAAAAGGAGATTTAAATAATTTGTGCCAGGATGAAAGCTTTTCCTCCCAGAAATTGAGGACTTAATGGGAAAACAAGGCCTAATGCTGAGAGGCACTGGGAAAGGCTCTGTCCATCTGAGCTGCAGCACAACAGGGAGTCTTCAACATCAGGGTGAAAAACCTTTCTTTGCTGGTTTTCTTGCTCTTCTTTTAGGTTTGTTTAAAAATAGGGGAATTTTTATGGACTTCATCTTCACTGACATCTTCCAGCATCACATAGGAACGTATGCAGAATGTAATGCAGCATAAATCAAAGTGCTGCAGCACATCAGATACAGCTTTGTAGAGGCACTTTGCTTTTCCCTTTTTAGCTAATTCTGCTTCAACAAAAAAAAAACAGATCAAGAAAAACAAAAAAAAGTGGAGAAAAGGGATGTATTAAAATGAAAACTTCCCCTGTGAGGTCACACAGCATCAGCTTGGGACAGTGGAGCAACTCTTTACCTCCAGAGAAACAGAAATGGTGCCACCTCTCCCTGTTAGCCACTCACACCCCCTCCCTCCAGGGAAGGTCTCTACCAATCAGCATAACATGAAAGAGGATTTTAGGGCTCTGAAAACATGGCTGTAAGAAATGGTCTGTACTTCATGTGGTCACACCACTGTTAGGAGGCATCTTTGGGCCACTGAGCTGTTTGAGACTTCACTGAGAGCAGCTGTATTAACCAGGGGATGGTAAAGGTCCAATAGTTTGGACCTTCTTGCAGCTTCTCTGTTTCACTGCAGTTGGTTTAATTCTGGTGTTGCTAGGATATATCATCTTAGAGAACATAAACCTCACAAAGCCCTCACTGAGAAGAGGATTAGAACAGCCTGCCTACCAGTGGATTATGCCTATGAATTAAGAATAAAATTAAACACAAAATGCTTCATTTCTGGCTAAAATGATGTCATTCTGTGGAGGCAGAGATGAAATGGTCAGGCTGGATGTATCTATCTGTTGTCCACCCCCAAATAATAATGCTCTGCTTCAGCTGTTCTCCCAAGACACCTCTGCAGAAAGCCAGGGGTTGTTTAAACACCAGACTTCTCTCTCATCTGATTAAACGTGGACAAATCCAAAGTAAATCCAAGTAGTCACCACTTGAGCTGCTCAGCCTCACTTTTTATTTATTTATGGGTGAGCACCACATTCTTTTAGAGAGTGAGTCACTTCACCCTGAGCTAGGTCAGAAACTGTGCCACTGCTCTTCACCAGCTGGAAAGGATGTTTGGGGGGGTCTGGAGACACCTGGGTTTTGTCCCACGAGCTTTTTGGAAACAGAGATCACTGGGTCCTTCAGATGCTGCAACTCAGGGCACGCCTCAGAGGCTGAATCAAACAGATGGGGCTTGACCCACCTGCTCTTGCAGCTGCCCAGCTGCAGGCTGGAGCCACACCAGAGCAGTCCAGCTTCCTCAGGGGGGCTCTCTGCCAACCCCTCCCCATTCCACAGGGTGGGGTGCTGCAGGAGCTGTGCTTCCTCACCAGCACCCACCTCACAGCATCAGCAGAACAGATACCTACAGGCTCCCCCATGCATACAAGACCTGTATTGTCTTATTAATCAGATCCAGGTATCTCCTATTTATTATTTTCCCTCTGTGCATGAAATTCACCATCAGAGAAAACCTACCTATATCCACTTGGGCCTTTTAGCTGGGTCCTAACTGCTCAAACATTAAAACATTAAATTCCAGAAGCCAGTCCTGGACGTGGGATCTGTACAGGGACTCGTGTGACTCCACCAGCCAGGATCCAGCAGGAGCTGAAGCTGCTGCTCAGAGGAATGTAAATGCACACACAGATATGCTCAGACCAAAATGAACAGGATTAAATTAATGGCTTGCCACACAGACTGATCAAAACCATCTTATTTAATCCATCAGAGAGTCAAGTAAATGGCTTGTAAACCTAGCAGGGATACTGTGTGTACCCAAGTCATGTGTTTAGCCTGGGCTTAGTACCAAGTTTTTCTTCCCAGCAAAACTCTCCCATCTGTGGCACCCCTAACATTTGAGGGCAGAGTCCAAAAGTGATGTCAACCTTAGTGAGAGATGCCCAACAATGTGCTACAGATATCTGTGACTAAATGCTGCACATCCTGGTGTCTAAACACCACTCACTGGCACTGAGCAAGACTTAAGACCCAGGGAGTGAAGAACTGGAAACCCTTCAGGTTTGCTGATGGAGCACTAACTGAATCTCCAGTTGTCCCTCTGCAGTGCACTGTGATATCTGCCTCTGCATCAAAATGATGTGGTGGTTGGTTTTGACTTTGGCCTTTGACCTTTTTCCTTTCTTTTCCATTTACTGTCTTGACTGTGATCAAAGAATAGAATCCTAGAATCCTTTAGGTTGGAAGAGAGCTCCAAGATCATCAAGTCCAACCATCAAGCCAACACTCCTGAGTCCTCTGCTAAAACAGAATCAGAATCTGTCAGGGCTGGAAGGGACCCCAAGGATCCCCCAGTTCCAACCCCTCTGCCATGAGCAGGGACACCTCCCACTAGATCAGGCTGCCCAGAGCCTCCTCCAGCCTGGCCTTCAAGACCCCCAGGGATGGGGCCTCAACCCCCTCCCTGGGCAACCCCTCCCAGGCTCTCCCCACTCTCCTGGGGAAGAACTTCTTCCTCACGGCCAGTCTGAATCTCCCCACTGCCAGCTCTGCCCCATTCCCCCCAGTCCTGCCACTGCCCCACAGCCTAAAAAGTCCCTCCCCAGCTTTCCTGGAGCCCCCTTCAGATCCTGGAAGGCCACAAGAAGGTCCCCTGGGAGCCTTCTCCTCTCCAGGCTGAACAGTCCCAACTCTCTCAGCCTGTCCTCACAGGATCTATCTGGGAACTTCAGGGATCATGCAGTCTGCATAATATTCATAGAATCATAGAATCATAGAATCATAGAATCATAGGGGTTGGAAGGGACCTCGAAAGATCATCCAGTCCAACCCCCCTGCCAGAGCAGGGTCACTAGAGTACATCACTCAGAGACTCTGACATCCCAGATGGCAGGAAGATTTTGTCATTCCCATCACCATGTGAGAGGCTACCAGGAGAGCAATAGGAGCACCTCACAGAGCATTCCCAGAGCATCCAGACATGCAGGGGAACACCCTGGGCCAGGTTAAAGGTTTGCCAAAGTCCATCAGACCAAGCTGAGGGATAGCAGAAATCTGTGCCTGGGTATCACCAAGGTCTCTCTTGGGAAAGAGAACAGTCTGAGGTGAGTCTGGCCCTCATGATGTTCCAAGATCTGCTGGACAGAGAGGTGTTTCCTAGCTGAGTAAACAGAGTTTTCAGTCAGGCCTGACCAGAAGACAGCAGATGAAATCCTGGGACAAATGGTATTCTTTCAGATAGGTCACACTGGAGACAAGATATCTTGCAACACCTGGGAGCCCTCACTGTGGTTGGGGTGAAAGAAAAACTGCCCAGCATGTTCCTGCACCAACTGGCTTCAGGGCTGCTCCTTCTTGTCCATCGAGCTCTGCTCAGCACAGCCAAGGGCAGGCTCATTTCACCCTCATCAGCAAATGTCCTGGAGGTGTTTGAGGCTGGTGCCTCCTGATAAAGGAAGAGATCTGCAGATCAAAGTAGAGCTTTGATCATCCAGGGCATTATTTTTATGAGCTGGGCTAAAAACCATTCATTCCACAGACACAAGCACGATGAACAGGGCATGGAGCAGTAGTTGGCACATCTCAAGACTCCATTTCTAAATTCAGAAGTGGCTTTCTCAGCTTGGTGGCTGCTGGGCAGCATGATTTATGGCTTTGCCTGTAGGAGGTAACCCTGCTGCTGATAGGAAATGACCTGCTGGTTAAACAGCAGAGCAGGGTGCCTGTCCCATGGTCCTGCTTCCCACATCCTGGGGTTTGCTGCCAGCATTATGTTTCAGATCACGACTTCAAAGGTTTCTAGGAAGCTGTGTCTGTCTGAAGAGCTGTGAACCCAACACTGCCATGATGAGAGAGAGAGACATGTTTTGTAGGGGAACAGGCTCTGCCCTGTGTGTGAAGCCAAAGGCACACAAGATAAGGGACTGGTCCTTCTGCAGGGGAGTCTGTGTGTGCTGCCAGAGTTGGGAAAGGCCATGGGGGAGATGATTGCAAAAAGACAAATTTTCTTTCTCCTTCCAAGGCTGTTTCCTGACACAGAAGATACAATATGGGTGCACCATCTTGTTTTGGTGACCTCATTGAGTGAGCCAGAACAGAAGGTACATGGGGAAATGACTTATCACTGATGGAAAAACAGACCCAAGGAGTGGTGTGGAACATACATTTTCCCAAACTGCTTTCTTTTTGTCTTAAAATGATACTGGTTTTGTCAGGGGAGACACAAAGTTCAGCTGTGTTGGATATGATACATCTGCTGCTACCCTCCAGTGCTGTTAGCAGCTCTGTCACAACCTCACCTGGCAACAAGTATGACCAGTGTTGGCTAGAAATAAACATTTTTTTGTGTTCAGAGAAATATTAGCAAAATATAGAATCACAGAACGGGTTGGAAGGCACTGTAAAGATCACCTAGTTCCAACCCCCTGCCATGGGTGGGGACACCTCCCACTAGACCAGGTTGGTCCAAGCCCCATCCAGCCTGGTGCTGAACACATCCAGTGGTGTGCCTGAACTGCAGGGGAGTGGATTGCAGAAGAAGCCTCAAAATATCTCACCAAGGCACACCAAGGTCCTTGAGTGACAAGACCTGGCAGCGTAAAGAGATGTCACCATGTTGTCCTGACTGGTCACTGGGCTCTGTAAGCAGCCACCATTCAGCATTCACAGCTTTGGCTGTATATATTTTTAAATCACCCTGACAGATGCAAAGACTGGAAGCCAAGCTCCTCCTGTCAGAAAAACTACCTGAGGAGTCACTGAGAGAGTGTTTGCAGTGAGACTGCTGCTGGGAGTGACAGGGCTGCACAGGTCTGATCTGCCCCAGTCCTTCCACTTGAAGAAAATGAGGGATGTTGAAAAGTTTGGCAGAAATCCACTAACTGCAAACATGGCTTGGAAAGGGTGGGAACCACTGACCCAGTTTTATGCACGTCCAGATAATTACCCACAGGAAAAATTCATCCTGAGAACAAGCTCTGTTTTCTTAAAGCTTCAGTTACTCTGGAAAACAATTAAAAACATAAAAAAAAAGGTTGAGTAGAGCAGGATTTCTTTTCCTGACCCTCTCCAAAACAATCATTGTTTTCCCTCTTCCTGCACTGCTAAATCACATTGCAAGTCTTATCACCCTTTGGCTTGGTGGGACAGGTCACATGTCAACATCAAGACAAAGTCATGCTGAAAACAGCACAGCCCTGGCTGGAGTCAGACCTGTGCTTGTTTGCAAAGCCAACACCCCACAGCCTCTGCTAATATAGTCACAGTAGCTGCTTCCTGCCCCTGCAAACAGAACTGTCTTGCCTAAGTCAGGGAAATCATGTAAATATTCTCCTGGGAATCACAGAAGTTTCTTTTAAGTGGTAAAGCAGAAGTCATTGGTGCTGCAAAACTCCCTTCTGGTCCCCAAATAAAGAAAAAAAAAGAAGCATGTTTTGATTGCTTCTACAGAACCAATAAAAGTGCTTTAGGGGTCATTAACTTCAAACCCATTCTTGTGGAAAAAAGATTAAGTGTAGCACTGTACCTTACCCTGAATTCCCTGCCAAGCTTTGTTTAGAAATGGCATTTTCCTGAGGAAAACCTTCCTGCCCAGGGCAGAAGCTGACAGCAGCAGCAGAGAACCCAGCTGCACACCAAGTGCCACCCTCCACTGCATGCACACCCTCCAAAAAAGCCACTTCTCCTTTTATTTTGGGATCTCCTCTGGCAGTGGCAAGTCCCCAGGTGGCTGCAGCTCGGCGGGCAGCAGGGCAGAGGCAGTGAGCTGGCACTCCTGCCAACCCCCTGGAGGTCCCACGGCAGCATCAGGTGCCCTTGGGTCACCCACACCCTGCCAGAGAGGTTCACCCAAGCCTTGTGCTGCAGCCCTGCTCCTCCTTTAACCCTTCCTGATGTGAAAGTGGGCATAAAGCAGGAGGTTTTGGGTCAGGAGGGGTGGGCAGAGGGGAGGTAAGGCACTTGGGGCTCTGCTTAGGGAGGGGGGATGAGTGCAGGGATTTCTCAGCACATCTGGGCACCTCCTGAGTGAACTATGTCCAGTGTGGGGTAATTTAGAGAGAGGATATTTCCCCTTTAATCATGGTTGTCCCTCTCAAGCTTTCATTTCAATGAAAGAAAACTTGCAATCAATTAATGCAAGGGAAAACTCCCAGAAAAAGCCAAATTGCTTTAGTGCAGAGCTCTGTTAATAAGAGTTTTTAACAGGTTCCCTGGTGAAAAATGCTCAGCGTGGTTCTGTGTCTGGAGGAAGCATGGCACCAGGAGTTCTGAGGGGTTTCAGACCAGGAGAGGAGCAGGATTCTGCCCACTTCCTATTACAAGACTCCTGAATCTTGTTCAGGCAGCTGTGCTGAGACTCTCAGTGTCCATCTGACACGAATATGCCCTATCCAGCTTTCCATTGGACTCAAGCCACTCAGGAGAACTTAGAGTGTCCTGAAAACCAGTGGGTTCTTTTCAGAGAAACCATCTTAGTCAGCCCAAATTGCAATTAAAATGGGAATTCAAGTATTTGGGTATGTGACAATATACTTGTTTTTTTCACTAAGAAGTCTTTCAGATAAAAGTTATGCTGATGACAGAGGAACTACAAATTCTGTCTTGTGACTGACCTCTCAATGAATGCATGATAGAATTAACTCCACCATGCATTCATCCATCATCATGAACTCCATCAATCCATAACTGCATCATAAGGTCATTTAATTTTAACATTATCATTTAAAAAAAAATCTTGTGGCACGTTGTGAAAGAAATATTAAACTTTTGAGAACTTCAATCTCATCTAAGTGATCCTTCAAGAACTTCCAAGTGCAACTGGGAAATCATTATCTAACATTCAAAGAGATAAAGAAAGAACTTCTTTATTTGTTTAGGAGCTAGAAAACTATTTTTTAAATCCATTTTAATACAACCATATGGAGAACAATCATCATCTGCAGATACACCTTGATATTTCCATGTGTCTAAAGTTAGCAAAAATGAAATCTCTCCTGCACTTCTAAAACTCTTGGAATGAAGGAAAGGTCTTTATAAAGGTCATTAAATTTAAGATCAAATCACTTTGTAATACTATATGAGAGGGTTAATCAGTTAGAATAAAATAGAATTTTCTTTTCTGCTAATCTGTAACTAGAGAGGCATCTTCCAAAGTTAACATCTGCATTAAAAGCTGTTGATGACACTGTCCAAGTTCAAATCATTGGAACTTAGTTAACTTTTTACCTTTTCAGATATTCCTTGTGCAGTTTTATCACCACCTTCAAAGTAATAAACTGTAGGATGAGTTATTCCCCTTTTATTTCTGTGCAGTAAGGAATTCCTATCAAAAACTATGTGAAATTTCTGGTGGAAAGTGTAGAGAAAAACAAGGGGTATCCAATCAGCAGCTGCCTCACTGTGAGCAACAACACCACAAAAATTCCACAACTTAGTCTATTAACAACTCCTCTTGTGATCAGCTCTGTTGCCAATTGGTTTTTTTTCACATTTGTATGGTGCTTGAAATTGGCTGATTTTTGTTTCACATTTGTATGGTGCTTGAAATTGTTTCTCTATGAAGAGTGGAAAGAAACATTTGGTTTTACAGGTACTGCTTAAACATGGGCATAGGTTTGAGTTAAAATGCACAGAGCTACAACAGGGGAGTTTGGTGGAAGTGAAGTGGCCTCCAGCAAAGAAAACTCCAGGTCATTCATTCAGAACTCCTGCACAC